>NC_041689.1:43578-260442 GCF_900005765.1 Plasmodium relictum | reverse complement strand
ATTATTCTTACTTAGTGGTTCTTTCTTTTCATTTCTATTTTTCATAAGAAATTTAGGTGGTGTTTCTTCAAACAAAGGTGCAGGAGAACCGTTTTCTTTCAATTCCTTTTCGTTCATTGAATAAACATTTGAAATTTGAAAATTACTTTTTACATTAAAATCAATCTTACATTTCTCTTTGCCATCTGTATTATTCTTACTTAGTGGTTCTTTCTTTTCATTTCTATTTTTCATAAGAAATTTAGGTGGTGTTTCTTCAAACAAAGGTGCAGGAGAACCATTTTCTTTCAATTCCTTTTCGTTCATTGAATAAACATTTGAAATTTGAAAATTACTTTTTACATTAAAATCAACTTTACATTTCTCTTTGCCATCTGTATTATTCTTACTTAGTGATTCTTTCTTTTCATTTCTATTTTTCATAAGAAATTTAGGTGGTGTTTCTTCAAATGGAGATGAAGGAGAACCAAACTTTTTCAAGTCTTCTTCTTTCATTGAATAAGTATTTGAATTTTGAAAATTGTTTTTTACATTAAAATCAACTTTACATTTCTCTTTGGAAACTAAATTATTCTTAATTTCTTTCTCATTTATTTCTTTTTTACTTTTCTTCATATTTTTTGTTGATAATCCCATATATTTAGGTGAAGAATAATCTCTATTTTTGCATTTTACTATATCAACCATGTTGATTTCTACATTTTCCGAATTACTGTTTGAATTAATGTTGACTTTTTTTCTTTCATTAAATGTTGAAGTAGAAATATTAATTTCTTCATTTTTTCTTTTTCTGCTTTTTTTCAGTGGAGTTCCTGATTGTTTTTCTTCGTGATTATGCACAGAATAGCCTGTTTTTTTCAAAACCACATTATTAATTGTATGAATTTCTGTCTTTGCAATTTTTTTTAAGTTGCATTTATTATCATTTTTTTCATTAATTATTGGATTAGGTATATTAGTATCTTCTTTTCTATTTTTTTTATTTTCCTTGATCATGTTTGATAGCTTTTCTCGGCATTTGAATATAGAAGAATTTTTTTCTTTACATTCCTTTCTACATGTTGAATAAGATGAATAATTTTTATGATTTCCTTTTAAATTAGAATTAAGGTTATCTCTTTTTTTATAGCTGGATGAAGAAGAGGAACGAGATATATTTACTGATTTATTACTTAATTTTTCAACCTTATTATTATGGAATCTTTTTTTCTTTTTCTCAACAAGTACAAAAGATGTATCTTCATCATGAAATAAAGAGGGATATTGATTTTTCATTTCTGCTGTAAGAGCCTCATCAGTTATCTGATTTTCATAATCATTTTTTGAATTATAGGGAATATTGTTTCTTTTATTTTTAGTCGAAAAATATTTACCGTTTTTTAAATTTTCATATTCATATCTATCATTTAAACGTAAAAAGATGCATATTCCCTTAATGAATACTTCATAATCAACTTCCTTGGAAAAATCAATTTCATTATTTCTTCTATTAGATTTACGTGAGCATGCTGATTCAGTGGTCGATGAATAATTGTTTCCAAAGAATAAAACCTCGATATTATGAAGTTCCCATGCATTTGCTTTTTTTTTGCAGTATTTTTTGAGTTCAACTTTTGAGGATTTTGAAAGCTTATTTTTTTCTGACACATAATTAAAGTCTCTTATACAACTATGTATTTTATTTTTCACCGCTTGAAAAAATCCAACGGATTCAGAAGATACAGAAAAATCAAATTCGATATATTTTAAACAATTATCTGGTAATTTACCTTTTGAAACAATTACTTTCTTTAGATAATCCGCAAGATCCTTGCTTTTTTCTAGTAGTTTGAATAAACTAACAATATTTTGTTCAAGAATATTATTAAGAAGTTCATTATATGTATAATCATATTTTCCACTTAATTCATTTTTTACTTTTCTGTATGAGTTTAAACAATTCAAAATGTCTTCTAGTAAATCACGCATTTTTGAAAAATCATCCTTGTCTGTTCCTGTGGTGTTTTTTAATTTGTAATCTTTCATTATTAATTGATATTAAAATAAGTAAAATTAAAACTTTTAATTAAAAAAAAGATTATTAAATTTTTTAGATATAATATAAAATTTACTCTTTATATACAATTTATGTAGATTATTGAATTTTTTTATATTAAGAATAAATAATACAAAAGCCAAGTATATAATGACAGTATATATATAATGAATAAGAAAATTACCTTTTTAATATTTGCTATTATTTTATATATAATAAAATATTTAATTATATTTTCATAATTTATATATATATTAAAAAGGAATAATAAAAATTCATATAAATGTTCGCAATGCCATAAAATAAAGATCTTTTTTTTTTTTTTCTTTTTTTAAATATATATGTCTTTTTTAGATACAATATAATATTTAATTATTTATTTATAATTTATGTATATTATTAGTTTTTTTATATTAAAAAGATATAAATAATAAGAGCAATATAAAAATTAGCAATGTGTATATGATAAAAAAAAAAATTTATTTTTTTAGAACATATATCTTTTTAAGATTTTTATAATTATTAATTATTTATAATTTATGTATATTATTAATTTGTTCATATTAAAAAAAAAAAGTGAAAAAAAAGAGTATGTAAAGCATAACACAGTATTTACTATAATATTTTATGAATATTTTTTTTAGATGCAATCTAAAAGTGAATTCTTTTTTATATAAAATTAATTTTTTTATATTAAAAGAAAGTGATACAAAGATATATAAATATAAACAATATTATTATGATAATTTTTATCTTTTAAGATTTATGAATTTTTTAGATATAATCTAAATCTTAATTATCTATTCATAATTTATGCATATTATTATTGTTTTTTTTAATAAAAAGAAATAAAACAAAATTATATAGATAAAAGCAGTATAAATATATTTATTAATTATTTATTTTTTAAAATATACAAGTATTATTAATATAAACATAATAATGTAGTTATTTATTAATAATAAATAATAATTATGAATTGTTTTTTTATAAAAAGGTAACAGTGATTATCTATAAGGTATTAATTACACATATTTCATTATTTTTATTTTTATTTTTTTTTATATAGATAAACTAATATTTTTTTATAGAAAAAAATTATATATTAAGAATAAAAATCTAAAATTCTTGCAACTTCTTGCAATTTTTAAATATATTCAATTTTATAAATATTATTATTTATGTAAATGTACTTACATGTATATCTATATTTGTTGTTATAAGTATACTTAATGTATTTTTATAAAGATGATTATATATAGTTTTATATGTATATATTCATATGTAAATTCATAAGCATGCTTATATATAAGTTCATAAATATATATATATGTATTTATGTATGTTCATAAATATATATGTATGTATTTTAAAATATATATTCATTTGTAGTTTTTTACATATCTGTATAAATATATATTAAAAAAAATTTAGAAATGGGTGAAACATGGAGAACATAAATTTTTTTTTATTTATATATGTATAAAAAGATATTTTTCAGGAGAAAAATAAATTTTATAAAAAAAGAAAAAATTTTTATATGAAATACATTATTTATAAATTAAAATATTTTTAATAAGGAAAATAAACTTTATAAAATATATATTTTGTTCACAATGATATACACAGATTTTGAAGTATAAAAAAAAAAATTTTTAAATGTTTTTAAGAAATTAAATTTTACTTTTTTTAATTTAAAAAATAATTTTTTTTTTTTTTTAAATTATAAAATTTAAATATTATAAATTATAATTTAAAATTTTTTTTTCTTTTTGTAAAAATGTTTGCCACCATTTTATATATGCACATAATTAAAAAGAAAAATTGTCAGATATATTCATTAAGCACTTTTTTACTTTTCACGAAAAATAAGTAAGTTGAAGGAGTATTTCCAAGATTTCTTAACATATTTTTATCATAAAAAATGTATTAATGAGAAACAATTGATATACTTAATTTGAATAAAGTGAAAACAAGGAAATTTTTAAGTATGACATTGATGATTATTACATTTTTATTTTACATGCGTTATAAAAACACATGCATAATTATTCTAAGTATTCTTAAAAGAAAAATCTTTCGCGGAATCTCCCCCATATTTAGCTAAATTTAAAAAAAAAAAAATCAGTAGTGCATACATATAAAAATTCATTTATCTTTTTAAAACGTGTAGAATTATATATAAAAATATATATATAAATGAATTTACGCACTAAATTATTCTTTTTATATATACCTTAAATTTTTTAATAAATTAAATGGATTGTTTATTTTTAAAGGTATGCACATATATTTTATAGTTTATTTTTTTTTTTTTTAAAAAAAAAGTTTCAGTTTCACTTCATAGAAGTATAAAAGAAACTTAGGGGGTTTTAATTGCATCTTTTCTTAATAAGAAGTATTCGATTTTTTTCAAATATATAAAATGTATTTTTATTAATTTACTAAATATATATCATTATAAGAAAAATATTTCATTGTATACTTTATATGCCTTTGTATAAATAACAAAATTATAAAAAGAAAAATTAATATCCTATTACACGGAGGTTTCTCCTTCAACTAGTATCATATGAAAAATAACTTTTTTTTTTTTTTTTAATTAAATATTTTTAAGAAATACTTTGAATATATTGTAAAACTATAAGTATGAATATCGAAATTAAATTTAATATTTTGTATTCCTTACTTGTGTTTTTAACATTGTATATTATATATTATTCACACTTTTTTTAAGAGACTCCACTATTTTCCTTTTATACTATTTTTTATTAAAGATAATATAAGGTATTTTTGAATATCATGTATTTTTTTAATTATTGTGTATTATATATTTTCCTTTTTTTTCTTAAATATATTTAAAAAATATTATTTTTTATTTTTTTGTTATTTACTTAATAACTTATTTGTATATACATGGTCTCTTTGTATTTCTTTTAATAATACGAAATTTTATTTTCATTATGCTATCTTTTATTAATTTATATAAATTTATATTAAAAAGGTAGGAGAAATATAAATTTCTCATTTTTCATTTTTTTATTTTAAATTTAAAAGTTAACTATACTTTTGTTAGTTTTAATACATTTATTTATTTTAAATGGAAGCAAAGAACAAAAAAAAAAACTAAGATTTTATGATTCATACTCTTTAACAATGTAATGTATGATAGTTGTATTTTTATATTTTAAGAAACGATTTTTTGAAAAAAAATGGAACGTTAAAAATAAAATGAAATTTTATTTTTCATAATATAAAAAAAAAAAATTTTTTTTTTTAAGTTTATAGTTTAAAAAGTACGTTATTCTTATAAAAAAAAAACTTTTTTGGGATCATATTTTTAAATATATATATCATGTATATGACTAAGAAAAATTTTCATATAATAAAATATAACTAGAGAAATATATTTTTATTCAACTGAAGATTTATATAAAATTTTAAAATAAGAAAAAAAAAATTTAAATAACATCATGCTTGGAAATATTTTTTTTTTTCTAAAAAGGACTTAAGAAGTTATTTATTCGAGTTTATATAGAACAAAAACATATACAACTTCAAAATTTGTGAATAAAAGAAAGAGAAATTAAAAAAGCAAATTTTTTATATCAATGTAAGTTTAAAAGCCTACCAAATTATTTTTATTTTACTTATTTTCTTTAACAACGTTCTTTTTGACTTGAAAATTATTATTCTTTTATATTAAATGCAAAGGTAATGATAAATAAAAAAAATATGCATATATATATATGAGTTGAATATTTACATGAGATGCTTGCTTATTAAATGCCCATTTATTAATTTTTAAGATACATATAAATGTAATAATTTTCCAAATTTATAAAAATTTCTATATAATTGAGTATGCTCTTTATTTTTTATATATTTTTTTTTATAATAAAATAAAATTCTTTAAATTTTATTAAAAAAGTTAAATATTTTCTTTTATATTAAATATTATTATTAAACATATATGTTAGTGATATAATTATTATTTTATTCAATAATTTTTTTTATTTATATACCTTTAGCAATGTTTACTAAATATCTTATGCTAACATTTTTTGTTATTCTTAAATAAGAATACTTACATGTAACTAAATGAAGTTAGTATAATCATCCTAATTAAATTATGAATAGATCTTTAAGTTATTTGAGCATGCGACTGTTTAACTGCATGTTAAATTTAATTTTGTAGCCTAACATATTTACATGAATATTGTAAAATAAATATAAAATAAAAAATTCATGAATAAATAAAAAGATTTATTAACATATTTTTATATGAATACTTTAACCTTAGTTATTAAAAATTTATTAAAATGGAAATTAATAAATTAAAATCATTTAGTTCTGAGTTTTTTAAAGTATTCTTATTCTAAAATATTGTAGTACAAAATAAAAAAGCTTTAGTGCACTTAATCCTTATTTATAACATGATAAAATAAGGATATACACTACAAATTTATTACGAAAAAAGAATTAATATATATATATATATTTATCCTATTTCAATATTTCCAAAGAATATTTAATCATAAAAATATATAACTTTTTAAGTAAATAAACAATGAATTTAAAAATTTTGTTTTTCTTAAATATTAAATTTTATCACAGTATACTAGTTTCTTTAAATGTTTCAATTAATATTTTATTCAAAAAATATTCATATATTAAAATATTCATTAAATATCGCCTCTTAATTTTATCTTAATTCCTTTATAGTAATATAAATTTTTAATAGCATACACGATATTGTATAAATAAAATTAAATCATATGAATAAATGTTATTATTTTTTCTATTTTTTGAACATAATTGGAAGGCATCTTAATTTTCTTTAATATTATATTTTTTAAAATTATCTAAAATAGGAGCCTGAAATATCAAAATTATATGTACATCAAAAAATAAAATTGTCAAAATTAAACATAGTGTAATATAATACAAAAATAGTTATAAAAATTCTCTGTAAAATTTTTTTTTAAGCATATATTAATTTTTATTTTCTTTTTGTATTTTTATAAATGTAAATGATCAAATTTTTTTTTGATTTTTAAGTTTAACTTTTTTATAAAAAAGAAAAATAAATTCATTGGTGTAAAAATAATTTATCAAAAAAAAAAAAAAAAGCCAAAAAATTAAAAAAAAACAAACAAAAAATGATAAAATATTTAAAATAAAAGAAACTTATTTGTAAAATATTTTGACAATTTTTATTAAGCTATAAAAATTAAAATAATATTTTCCTTCAAGGAGGTAACAATAAAGTAAAAGTAACTTTGAAGTGTTATAATTTATAAAATAAACATTTTAAATTTAAAAAAAAAAATTCTTTTATTGACGCCCCATATTTCAATAAAAATATTATGATATTTCCTTTTTTGTAAATACAATACAAAAATACAGAGAAAATATATTTTTTAATTATTTAGGAAATTAATACTAATAGACTTAAAATTAAAATAAGAATACTGTAAATTTTTTTAAAAATTTGAGATGCTTCTAATATCTATATGTATTTAGCATGTATAAAAAAAAAAAAAAATAATTATATAACTGTATAATTTAAAAAAAAAAAAAATTTTCAATATAATTCATTAATTTACAAAGATTCTCCTAATTTTTCTTAATTATTCCAAATAGTCTATTTGCTTTCGAAAAAAAAAAAAGAAATTTATGTTATGGGAAATACTACACATTTAAATACATAAAAAAAAAATGCTATTATAACATTTATTTTAAATTATTAAAATTTTTTAAAAAAAAGTTCATATATATATGTTGGTTACCATATTGAAGTATTTCTAAATTATCTAATATTCCTTAATTTTTTTATTATTATAAAATATTTTAATACTTAATAATTATTTTTCTTATCTATTACTAATAAAAAAAGGAAAGAAAAACTAAGTTCGAACTAACGGTACTATTCTAATGAATATTTAGCTTAATTTAATTAATAATAAATTTTATATATAAAAAAAAAATTCTTTTTATTATCATTTAAAACAGGTTTTTTTTTTATCTTTTCTTTTGAATTATTTAAAATAATAAAAAAATTAATTGAGCATTTTTTATTTTTTTATTTTCTTTTTATCTAAATTTTTTTTTTTTATGTACTTGTTAACATTTTTATTTATATTCAAATTTGAAACATATAAAAAGAACTATCTTGATTTAACTTCACATTACTTTTAATTTATATATATATATATATATATAAAGCATTTCAAAGAAATGTGTACTTTTTTCATTTTTACTAATGGTTATTAAAACGTTCACTAGATAATAAATATATAGAACTTATATGAAATTGTATTTTCAACTCTCATTTTTTTATATATTTCCTAATAATTATTTATACTTTTTTATATTTTATTACTCATATCAAATAAGAACTACAATTTAACTTAAAATTTTAATTTTTCTTTTTTTTTTTCACTTTAATAATTTTTAAGAATATTAAATCTTTTTAAATATATAAAAATCATATATATTTTTTTTTATTATTAAACTATTAGTTATAATATTAAATTGTATAAGAAATACAATAAAAAAAATAAATAAAATTGAAATTAAAATAACACACATTAAAAAGCAAAAAAAATTATAAAAAAATAATTTAAAATTATTTTTTCAAATATTTATTTTATTCATTTATAAAAAATAAATATGCTTAAAGTATTTGCTTTTTTTTTTTAATCAGAATAATGAAAAAATGTAATTGTTTTCTTATATATTATTCTTTAATGAAATTTCTTTACCATTTTTTATATTTTTCAAGATTAAATGTACTTATTATATGTACTATATTGTAATGTTACATTTTTATTACTTTTAATTTATTAAAGTGCCGAAAGAAAAAAAATTGAGTTTTGTCTTAATGGCTTCTTCATATTAAATAAATGAAATTAATTGAGAGGATCTTCGTTTTTAAAATAAAAATTCCACTAAATACATCTTTTATAAACATTAAAAATACTAACTTTTCATAAATCCTTAAAAGTATATATTATATAATATCAAATTCTGCTTATAATCAATTTTATAAAAAATTTTAAAACTCTAATCACTTTTTCATTTTTGCTTATATATTTAGTTTTTAATATTATTATTAAAAGTCAAAAATATATATATATATATATATATATTACTTGGTGTGATTCATATGAATCAAATATTTCTTAATTTTCTCTTCATACTTTTTCATATATAATAAATTTGAATATTCTAAATCTATTAAGAAAGAAAAATATAAGGATTCCTCTATTTGTTCATATTCATTTTCATTTGAAATATTAGCATTTTTATTATTTTGTGATAAATAATTATCACTTTTTAACATATTTAAATTATTATTAATGCTAATAGCATTTGGATCTATTATTTCATTATTATTAATTAATTTATCATCATTTAAATTATTTTTGTCTTTTATATTTAAAGGTTCTTCTCCTAATCTTATTTGGTCATGTTTTATCATTTCTTTTTCATCTCTTTTTTCACATAGGTTTTTTTTTTCTTTTAACATAAGAAAATCATTATAATAAAAGGAGCTATAATAAGTGTAAGAAGGAGGTATAGTTTTAATAAAATCATGTAGAATAATATTAACATTGTTAATATTATTATATATTACATTTGATAAAATTACTATATCATTTTTCCTATCACCTAAATTTGTAAATATATCATCTTCTTTTTCTTCATAATTATTTAAAGGTTCTAAGTGATATAAAATACTTTCTAAATTTTTTAGGATTTCTATCAAACTATTACTCAATGCTTCTAATATATCAAAATTTCTTATTAAAATTTCTTCATTTTTCATTTTTAAATAATTAATGGCACTAATTTAAAATAAAACTTTAAATATACATACCCAAGATAAAAATAATTCACTATTTTAAAAAAATAATAGAATAGAAATTTTTTAAGATTTAAAAATATATATAATATATTATTATTATATAATAAAAAATATAAATAAAATTTTCAAAACAGAAAAATTATAAAAAAGATTTAACCAACGAAAAAAATAGAATTTTTAAGAATAAGCTAACATTTAAAATTTTCAAAAAACTAAAAAAAAGAAAAATTATTTTTAAAAATATGAGAAAAAATAAAATAAATAATATATTTTGAAAAAAATACATATATATATATATATATATATATATATATATATATATATATATATATATATATATGTATTTAAAAAATATGATTACTTCATTTATATGAAAAAAATGCTTAATAAGAATACAATTTTTTAGATATAAATAGCAAAAAAAAAAAAAATTAAAAAAAAGAAAAAATAAAATGAAGTGAAATGAATGTGTGGTCAGGTATTTTAATATAAAATAAAGCATAAAAGTGGTATTAATAGAAATAGTTAAAAATATTTTTTAAAAAAATAATAAACAAAAAGAATAAAAAAGTTTTAATAAAAATGATAATGAAAGAAACAATTAAAAAGCATATAAAAAAAAAATAAAATAATTTATAAAGTAAAATAATTTATGATAAGATAAGCATAAGTATAGTTGAATTATAAGAAGTACTCTTAGAAAATGAAACAACATATTTTGCTATTATTTATTATAATAATAAAAGTAAGGGATATGACTATGATTTCTATAAAAAGAAATAGGAATGTATTGATAAAAATGAAGTTGAATTGTGACAAGAAAAGAAGAGTTAACAAAATCTATTTTATAAATAGGTATAATGAATTAAAAACAAGATTAGTAGTAAAAAAAAAAAAAAAATATATAACAACATATGGTAGGGATCACAGAAATCCTTATTTAGCATATGAATATATCAATAAAATAATTGAAAATAAAAAATATGAAGTAAGTAAATTAATGGAAGAAAATTGTGATGAAAATAATCCATTGCAAATACGAATGAAATATTTACAGCATACAATGAATAATAAATTATCAGAAAATTTAAGAAGAGTTAGCCCTGATGAAAAACATAGATTATCATTAATAGCAGATATAAAAAGAAAAGTCTTTTGTAGTGCCAATAGGAAAAAAGGAGATAATAATTTAATAAATGGAGTAGAAGAAAAAGAAAGTCAAGAAATTAATTTTTTGCAAAATAAAAATTATGTATATCAAAATAATTTCTTAAATTTAGCAAATCCTGGTAATGTTAGTTTGTTGTTACATCAAATAGGTTTTGATGTGTTAATTGTTAATACTGACAATTTATCATCTGAAGGAATGTTAAATGATTTAACTGAAGTAATAAAAAGTACAAGAACATTACCTAGGAATATTAGGCCAGCAGTAGTAGTTGATGATGTGATAATTCATCCAATTCAAATTGCCTTAGCTGTTGAAAATAAAGCAGATGGAGTAATTTTAAATTTATCCTATTTAAAAAATGATCTTGAAGAAATGCTAAGTTATTGTGTTAATTTAGGAACTCAAGCTATTGTAGAAGTACATGATTACAATGATATTTATTTTGCTACAAAATGCGGTAGTTATATAATTATGATTAATGAATTTGATTTTTTAAATAATAATTATGAATATAATCATGCAATAAAGGCTATAAATTATACTATACCTGAAATAATTACTATAGCGAAAATTAATGTTAGTGATATAAATTATGTAGAAAAATTAGGAAGTTTAGGTTATGATAGTATTTGCTTAGAAAAGAAACTAATTGATGATGATTTGGAAAATTTTGTTAATTTATGTAAAAACTGGAATGCTCCCCACAAAACATTATTATATTTAAATAGAAATAATTATTTAAAAGAATTTCTCACCTATAAAAATTCATCAGAAGAAAAACATAAAGAAATTACTGAAAATTTAAAAAAAATTTATGATGATAAAAATATAAGTAATAAGTATTCAGAGAACCTTTTAAAAAATTATGAAAAAGATTTTATTGATGTAGACAAAGAAGATAAAGACACAAATGAAGAAAAAAATAAAAGTAAAGATGAAAGCATAAAAGAAAATGTTTTAACTAAAGAAGAAAACAAAATTATTAAAAATTTTAAGAAAGAAAAAAAAAAAGAAATAATTTTTTTGAATCAAATGAAAAATATTATAAAAGAGGTTGATGAGCAATGCAAAAATTATGATTCATATTCGGATTTAGAAAATAAAAAAAGAGAAGAAAAATTAGAATCTCTTCTAGAAAACTTTACAAAATTAGACAAAAATTACTTAAAAGAATTTTTTTCAGATGAAGAAATTAATAATATAGAAGTAACTATTAAACAAGCCTTAATGCAAAAGAAAAACATACAACAAGGAAATTTTAACTTCAACCATAAAAATTTAAGTAATGATACTAATAGCACTGAAGATAATGAATATGAAGATTTTGATATTTCTAAATTAACAAAAGAATTTTTTGATAACAAAAATTCTGAAAATAACGATACAATTGACAATTCTTCAAATGATTTATCAGATGATTCATCTAGAGGATTAAATTCTCAATAATTTTTTAATTATATTTTTTTATATTTATTATATTTTTTGTTTCGTATTTTTCATAATTATAAGTTTTGTAAATATTTTATAAATTTAATGCTTAATTTTTTTCTATTTCAAAATTTGAATAACAAAATACGTTTTATCTTTTAAACTTTTTTTTTTTTTGTCATATTTTCCACATCATCTATCTTTGTTCTGAAATATATATTTTTTAATATATATATACACTGATTTTGTTTTTATTTTATATATTTTTTTATTTGTTTTATCTATTAATTTTTTATTTTTTTTCAATTTTTTTTTTTTTTTTTGTTCAAAATAACTCTTTAAATTATATTCTTTAGTTTTTTAAAAAAAATAAAGCGTTACACATTATATTTTAACCAATAAATGCAATTCTTAAAATTTTATTTTTAATATTTGTACTTTATGATGTTTATTCATAGAAATACCCTATTTTATAAGAAATAAAAATTAAAAATAGTGTTTATAAAATTATTTATGGAAAATTTTTAAATATGTGGAAAATAAAAGAGAAGGTAATAAAAAAAGTGTAATTCTGTCTTTTTTATCGATTTATAAAAAATTAGAAATATTTTGACTATGTTTGCATTTTAATATAATATTTTTATTTTTTCTACTAAGAACAAAAAATAAATAATGTGATAAATTTTGTATAAATAATTCTTACTTTTAAGAAAAATTTACGATTTAATAGACAAAAATTAATAAGGATATTATAGTAATTTTGAAAAAAACATATGTTTAAAAAAAAATAATAAAATAAAATAATAATGAAATATATATTAATAATAAAAATATTAGCAGTACAAATAAAATGTTATATAACAAATTAATATATATATAATATATATATTTATAAATTTACAACAATTTTTTAAAATAAAAAAAATTCATCCAATATATTTATAAAAAAAAAAAAAGTAAAAAAATTTTAAAGACAAAATTAAAAATACATATACATGTATATATATAGACATATTTCAAGAATTTTTATAATATAAAAAAAAAAAGTATTTTTTTCTTAATAAAAGTTAAGTAAATATGATAAATTTTTATTTGCTTATTATAATAATTATACAATTAAAATTTTCCAGAGAATATAAATTTAAATATTCTTATAACACAGAATTACAGACAGAGAAAATTAAAAGAGGTAAAGAAGCTTTTGATGAAATATTGAAGGCAAAAATAAAAGCAGAAGAAGAATATAAAAAAAAAACTAAAAATAAGCATAATGAAGATATTGAGGAAAATATATACGTAAAAGAAATAAAATGTTATGAATATGTTTTAGAACAATTAAATAACTTAAATATGTATAATTGTAATGAAATAAATGAAAATAATAAGTCATTATTAGCCTTAGCAAAAACAAAATGTATTTTTGTTAAATCAATAAGAAACTTCCCTGATGAAAATTCCGGTTGTGTATTAAATACAAAGAAATTAAATAAATTACAAATATATTTATATAATAATAATTTATTTGAAGAATTTAAAAATGAAAACTTTCCTAAATCTTTAAGTTTAGATGAATTAAAAAAGATAGAAAATATAAAAAATCCATGTGAAAATTTTGATGAAATTAATGACCCTTACTTAATAAACGATAGTTCATTTTTAAACACCAAGTACAATCAAATATATGACAATAAGAATATGTCAAAAGAACATATATTACATAATGATATAGAGTTAAAAAAAAAATTATGTGAAAATTTAAAATATAAAATTATAGCCAATTGTACAGGAAATGAAAATATGTCTGATATTGCTTTTCAAATATATCATTCAGAATTAAATCACATTGATGATATATGTTTTTATATACAATCAACAGAATGGAATAAGAGAACAGAAGAAAATGTGATAATTTTTTAAAATACAATTTTATATAAATACACATACATATTATTTTAATAAATATAAATATATTATAAAATTTTTTTTTTTTTTTTTTTTATTAAAAACAAAACATAAATATAAAAAGATTAATAAACTTGCAGAAACTTCCATGTATATAACGAGACAGATGACAACAAATTTAGAAAATATGAAGTTAATAGAACATGCGCAAGTAAAACAAATAGAAAATACAAATAGGTATATAAGAAAAAAATAAAAAAATTTCACAAAAGAGATATATACTTAATAAATATCAAATTTCATATTTTTTTTTTTTTATTCTTTTAGGTTTGACATTTTTTTAAAAGGTCTTAAAAATGATTTTGGAGAAATCATACATATTTTATTAAAAATAAAAAAACATCATGAATCTATTACCAGTAAAAAATAAATTTTTAAATAAAATAATAAAATAAATTTTTGAAATTAAATATTTTAAGATAATAAAATTTGCATAAAATTGTAGAATTTTTAAGGGGATTTAAAATTATTGTTATCTATATATTGACAATATTGTTAGTTCTGTTCATAACTTCACGAAACTATGCATACAATAGTAGAAAAAAAATAATTTCTTGTATAAAAAAAAAAATGAAATAAAATAAAATAAAAGATAAAATGAATGATATATAATAAATATCACTAATAATTATTTGATATAATTGTATAAATATAAATACATATTTATTAAAACTTTGTAATTATTTTATTTTGACCCCTTTTTAATAGGTGTCATTTTTTGTTATGTAACAGAATGGATTTTTAAAAAACTAATTGTGTTTATTAAAAGATATATACTTTTTAATATCAACCAGCATTTAGTTATTTATTCAATAAAGGGAATAAGATATGTAAAAAACATTACAAAAAAAAAAAAAAAAAGACAATTTAAAATTTAAATGTTGTTAAGGATATATTTTTAATTAAATAGTTGTATTAATTATTTTATTTTATTATATTTTATTTTTTTTTTTTTTTTTAAATCCTTTTTTGATTTAATCTTTTAAAATTCTTTTTCTTTTTTTTATCGTAGACATACATAATAATTGGTATAAAAATATTAATTAGCACCATTATATCGTAAAAATAAAAAAATATTTTAAAAAAATTATAATTTTTATTTCTCTTTAATCTCTTTCATCTATTTATTTAATTAATTTGTTTATATAATTATTTATTTTTTTTTTTATTAAATTATTCAATTATATTTTATCACACTTTTAAAAATGAATATTTTATTTTTTTTTAGTTATAAAGAACCAGTAAAAATTATAGAAGAGCAACTAAATGATATAAAAAGAATTGTTGAAAAAAATCAACAGTATCAAAGTAGCTTTAAAGAAATAAAAACGAAAAATGGTAACTTCAACAACGAATTAGATCAAGAAACAGGTGTATATAAAAGAAAAAAAAAAGTATTTTAAAATAATATAAACATTTATTAAAGATATTAATGTAAAATAATAAATTAAAATATATTTATTCAAAAAAAAAGAAAAAAAAGTTTAATTAAAATAAATCACAATTTTTTATTTTTTTCAAATTTATGTTATAGTTAATATACTGAATTTATGGTCGAATTACAACAAATATTTTGATTCATTATATTCTGATGATTCAGATTTTAATATAAGTAAAAATAATAATAATAAAGCATACTGTCTATATTTTCCTTCTTGTACAAATATATATATTCAAATTTTTCTTATTTTTACAAATTTAAAAATAAATCCAAAATTTCAGATTCACATAGTGACAGTGAATTTAGTAGTTCAGGAACTTCCTTTGTCAGTGAACACTTAGTATTAAAAGAAATAGATGAGTAATTTAAAAAAATGATAATAAAATAATTATAATTAAATTAACATCTTATTAATAATATGATAAACTTGATATATTCTTTTTAGAATAAATGATGATTCAATAGGGAAAAGAATAAAAAAGTTACATAGAAAAAATCGGCCAATATTTTTTCATTATTTTCCTACACCAAAGAATATTCAGGCATATACAGAAAACCCAATTTCTTTTAGTAAAAGAAAAAAAAAAACTGAAAGTTTTACAAAAAAATTATTTAATGAAAAAATTCTTTAAACATATTTTTCTCATTTTTCTTTATATTTATATAGCCAATATGATAGAATACAATCATAATGAAGTCATGAGAATGAGAAAAAACAGAATGAAAAACTATGTAAAAAAAAAAGAAAAAAAATATAGATATATACTTAAAAGCATAAAAAAGAAAAATATATATTATAAATATAATTTTTTTTTTTCTTTAAATTAGAAGCTCAATTATAATAGTAATGAAACCATAATTCTAGAAAATGACGACCCCAATTTAACATGTAATTTATATGAATTAAATGAACAAGATGAAAAATTAAATAAATTCTATTCTTTGGATAGTCTTAAAAATTATGAGTAAATGTTTTAGTAAGGTGATTATTTTAATATACTAATAAATAATTATTTGAAAGAAAAAAAAAAAAAAAAAAACAGATAACTAAATAAAAGTTAAAAATTAATTTTTTTTATTCACCTTTCTAAAAAATAGTCTACTTTTTAATTAATATTCATTATTTTAACTATAAAAACAAGAATGCTTAAGTCTAAATAATTTTATAATTTTTATTTTTCATATTTTCTTTAATTCCCTGATTTTATTTTACTTCCATTTTTTTTTATTTTCCTTTTTTCCCTCATTTTTATTTTTTATTTTTGTTTTTTACTGATTGTCAAATACTTGTTATATTAAAGTGTTTATCATATTTTTTATTATTTATCTTATAAAATGTTGCAGAAAATATAATAAATATGTTCATGCTTTTTTTTTTTTTTTTTTACACAAATTCTGAATAAAAAAAAGTAAAAAAATTACATTTACAATATATATATTTTTTTTAAATTACAATGATATAATTAACGTAACTTTTTTTTTTCTTTTGATAATATATTTGGCTTCTATATAATAAATTCATACGATTATCTTGACTTAAATTTTACTTATTGAAAAAGGGATCAGTAAATATTAAAGTTGAAAAAAATAATTTTAATTTATATAAATCAAATTGTGAAATGAATAAATTATTTTGGTTAAATTTTAATTGAAAACTATGCTTAAAAATATTAATGATACATTTTAAAATAAATTGGTAAAAAAACCCTAAAATTACAAAATTTATTAATGGATAATTTTTTATAATTTTTTTTTTGTTTATAATTATTTTAAAAATATTTATTCAAATTATAAATATGTAAAAGATCCATTACTATACATTTCTTTTAAATTTCTTCTGAATTATTGAATGTATCTTTTTTTTTTTAAATTTCCTTATATATAGTAATATGTAATTTTAATATTTCAAAGCTATATTGTATACATGAATTATTAAATAATTAAAATTTAAAACTGGAAAATAGTTTTACGTAATATAATAATAAAAAAAACCTTGAAAATTATAATTTGATGAAGAAAGATAAAATAAATTAACAGATGTTTTTTTTTTTTTTTTAAAACAATTTAATACAAATGAAAAAAAAAAAAAAAAATATGCATATATATATGTACAGCATTGAAATTTTTTTTCCATTTTTTTTTTTTTTTTTCATTCTTCAAAATTAGTGAAATTTAAATTAAATAAAAATAATGAATTTTTTTCCATTGCTTTTGAAATTTTTTTATTTTTTACAATATTATTTGTTTTTTTTATAATTTTATTCTATTTAATTTTTTAAACTTTTTTTTTTTTTTATATTTTCCCCTTTTTATTCTATTGTATTCTATTATTTTTTTATATTTTAAAACTTTATTTTATTTTTTATTTATTATATTATTTAATATTAAAATTTATTTTTTTTTTTTATGCTTACATTATTTTTAAAAAGTTTTCAACTTTTATTTTTTATATTTGGAAAAAATGAATCTTAATTCAAAAAATATTGTAACTTTATCGATATTTTCATCGATAAATTCTTTATATATTTTACTATATATTTTAAATCAAACTTTTTTACAAATAGTATGTACATTGTGTATAATGTTGCTTTTATTAAGTGGTTTAATTGTATTTCTAAAAGTACATAAAATATCAGAATACAAGCAGAATGATAAATTAGAGATTATATCGAAAGAAAAAATAGAATTTTGTGTAATTTATTTATATGAACAGTTAAATGATAAGTTGACAATTGTCAGGCAATATTTATTATGGAATAACAGAATTAAAAATATAACTGCTATTATTATAATTTATTTTTTAGGGAATATTTTATCTTTTGTAAATTTTAATGTTTTTATTTATTTATTAACATGGTTTATATTTCTTTATAATTATATTAATGATGCCTATATAAATAATGCATATAAAATAATTCATCCATTTTATGTTAATATTAAAGAACAGGCAAAATATTTTTATGACAATATACCAAAATTACAACATCTGAAAAAGAACATATAATTTATTATATCTATTTTTTTTTTTTTTTAACATTTTTGAGATAAATTAAAAAGTATATTGATAGAAACAAGATGTATAAAAGGAAGGAGTTGAAACATAGATTATTGAAAATATATGAAATAATTATAATGATATAATATATATTCAACTAAAATATAAAAGAAAATAAAGTAAATTACTATAGATATGAAATTTTAGAAATAATTAATTTTTACAAGTGTAATGACACGAAAAGAAAAAAGGAAAAAAATTTGATATGCTGTGTAAATTTTGTTTGCTATTTTTCTATTCATTACAAAAATTTAATTCATATATTTTTTTATAAGTTTCATAAAATTTTTTATAACATTTTCTTCATATTTTTTTTTTTTATAAATTCATTAAATCTTGATATTTATGGCTTATTAAGAATAATACATATTTTAAAAAAAAAAAACTGTTTTTAATTTTATACTATACTATCTAAAAATTTATCTACGATAAATTTTTTATGGTTACAATTTTTTCTTTTTTTTATTTAAAATTTCCAAATTTACCTAATATTATTAAAAAAATTAATTTGAAATTTTTAAGTGTATCCTTTTCTTTATTAAAAATAAGAAAAAAATTTAAATGAAACGTTACTTTAAATTATAAAGAAAAGAAAGCATTTAATCTCATTTCTTTTTTTGAAGAAAATAAAACTTTTTATAACAAAGATACTTCATTATAAAAAGACATTTTATGAAAAAAATAAAAAATTACAAATTTATTAAGCATTTATTCATATATATATGTATACATTAACTTTTTCAATGTAAATTAATTTTTTTTTTATAATTATTATATTTATCATTTTTATATATTTAAAAAAAGAAATGTTTCGTACATAAAAATAAACAATATTATTTATATTAAAGTAATTCTTTTTGCAGAAGGTTAATATAAATATATCTATAATTCTGATATCTTTTTCTTTTTAGTTTTTTTATTATTACATTACGTTTCAATAGGAAAATAAGCTATAATTCTTAAAACGATTTTCATCTAGAATAGGATATATATTTAAATAGTATAAAATATGTAATTATTTCTAAGAATAATATGTTTATCAAAAATATATAAAAAAAAAAAAAAAAAAATACACTTTAATAAAAACGAAGTAAACAATTTCTCAATTATTTTAAAATTTATCAAAATGCGAAAATAAATGTTTTGATGAAAGAGGCATCTCAATAGTTTAAATGTCATAAAAACATAATTTCATCAGATATATTTTTAAGTATTCTACAAAATGCTACATGATTTATTTTACAAATGTTTAGTGGATTCATCCCCTTTTTTTTTTTTATATTTTCAAGTTTAATGTCACTTGTTATAAGCAAAAAAAAAAAAAAGACGAAGAAGTATACATTTTTTTTAATATAATGTTGTATAACAATCTACCTAGAAGATAGATATTTTTTTCATTTAAAATTACTATTTATATTTCATTTTTTTTTTTTTTTTTTGTTTTACTTTAAAAATCAAAAAATATATTTTAAATAACATATAAATAAAAAAAAAAAAACTAAGATACTTTTATTACAAGTTCAAATATAAAAAAAAATTATAAAAAAAACTTTGTACTTGTTCATTTTTAAATAAAAGCTATAGTATGTTTTATATGTGAAGTTTTATACATAAAGTAAAACAATTTATTAAATTTTTTTTTTTTTAATTTTAATAGACATAATTATATATTATTTAATGAAGTTATTAATTTTATAACTGCTTTTAAAAGTATAAAATGAAATCAAAAATTTTATTATTCTTCATAAATATGAAATATATAATTAAAAAGAAAAATGACAAAATATGTTATATTTCTTTTTAAAATAATGAAAAAGGAGTATATTTAATATTTCATTTTTTCTATTATATTATTTCAAATTTATACATAAATATTTTATTTACAGTTCAAATTAAAATTGTTAGAAGCTATAAGGTAAAAATATGTTTATATATAGAGAAAATTCAAAAGGATAATATGAAAATTAAAAAAATTAAAAAAAAAATTATTATTATTTATGAGATTATAAAATTTTTATGAACATATTAGATATGCTTAGGCAAAAAAAAAAAAAAAAAAAAAAAAGATATAATGAAAAATAAAACATTAAAAAATTCATGAATTTCTGAATTTTTTTGAAAGACAATTAAAACAAAATAATTTTCTTCATTAACAATTTGATTTTGTTAAAAAAATGAAAAAAGAAAAAAAAGAGAAAATAAAAGAGATAAATAAATTACATTGTACTTTAATCATATAAATAGTACTTAAAAAAAAAAAAAAAAGTGAAAAGGAACAAAGAGAAAGGTATTTTTTGCTGATTAGTAGTATATTTACTAAAATGTTTTTTTTTTTTTTTCAAAATTGGATAAAAGAAAAAAAAAATAGTTAATAAAAGTCATTGTATTTTTAGTTAAAAAATAAATAAAAGGTAAAAATATTAATATGGAACAATAAAACTATAATTTTTATGACAAGAACCAAAAGAATAAAAAAAAAAAATTAAAAAAAAAATGGAAAATAGAGAATGCGAAATAAGAATATTAAATGGTACTAGTTGTGCTTTTTACAGATATATGCATTCAGTGAAACACGGTGTGTGGTCAATTAATCCACCAGAATGTTTAAAAAGTAAAAGCGAAGAAAAATGTATAGCCAAATTTACGAAAACTATGGGAAACTTTTATGGAATTTTGCAATATTGCGTTGTTATAAATAGTGAAGAATACATTTTAAATGCTCGTTTTGATATTCCATTACTAGGTGATAATATGGCTTCAGCAATAATAGGTATGAATATAAAGAATGATAAAAAACAAGTTTTTTCTCAACAGAATTATTTTTTAGTAAAGCATAGTTTTGATAATACATATAACAGTAAATTTTATATAAATATAGTAGAAACAGATGAAGGAAAAAGATTCATCGAGTATCATAAAAAAAAATTAAAGAAAGGATTACTAAGAATCTTAAATATAAGAACCTTAGAAGAAAAAGAAAAGATAAAAAAAGAAAATCTTAATAATTCTATTAAAAAAGATGAGAGCAATAATGATGCATTATTGAATGTAAAATTGCATAATACTTATAAATATCAAGATATTTTGGATATTTTGCCTTTAAGTTTTATAATAAATATTAAAAATTATGACTGGAAAAAAAGACTAAGAAAAGCACACAAATCTTTATATATTTTAATAATCAATTTTACTAGACAAACTTTAAATTTATCAGATAGTAAAGGAATGAAATCAACAATATTAACAGAAGGTAATTGGGTAGAATTTCCTAATGAAAAAATTTCTTCTTTACGTTGTAGTGAATTTGGGTGTAATAGCGATGGAATGTTTTCAAGTATTAATGGGTTTTGTAAATATAACTTTATGAACGAATCTTGTGATTTAAATATTTTTTGGGATATCAATAGTGTAAATTCTAAAATTAAGTGTAATATTAAAAATTCATCTAAATACACTATTATAAAAAATGTAGAAATTTACAACGAATGTACTGCAATATTTCATATTCTAGAATATTATTATTATCCACCTATTAAAATATTAGAATGTAGAGCATTAACTAATAATATTATCAATAAATATAACATAGACAAGGACAACATAGATCAAAAATTAAACGTTATTTATCAATGTAGCATAAATGTAATAAGACAATTTTGTCAATATTTGCATAATAATGCATCTAATGAAAATAGTTCAAATGAAGATTTAATAAATCCAACTAATTTCAAAACAATACTAGATAATGATTACGAAGATGATTTCAAAAATCAAAAAAGCCCTTTAAATTTTTCAAGAATGAATAACCATTTATCAGTATATTCGAATTCTGCGGATGATCTAACAAATAATTCATATACACTAGAAAAAAAAAAGATAACCGATATAAATAGCTTAAAAAATAATAAAAATTTTATTGATAGTTATGTAAGTTCATCAGATTTAAAAAATAATATTCAAAAAAAAAATTTCAATTTGTTGAAAAAAAGAAATGGTAACTCAAATAATATGTATATGAATAAGAACAACATTTTCACAAATATTAATATTACCTCAGCACGTGATTTCTTTTGTTACATTCATGGAAATAATTATTCAAATAACATACCAATAAATTCCTATTTATATATTTCATGGAATATTGGTAATATAATATATAAAAACTTATATAATTCTAGTGAGAATATAATAATAAATGCACATAGTTTATTAAGTAGTAAGAATATTAATGATGGTGTTATACTTAAATTGAAAATAGATGAAAATAATAAGAGAATATACCCTTCAAATTTAATTCATGGATTATTGATGAATACTCAGGGTAATATTTATATAAACAATGAATATGTAATATTAGATACTATATTAAACATTTTTCATATATTATCAACTACTTTATCACCTATTATTGAAAGAATTTTAGATATAGAATATGGTAATAAATGGATCATAGATAGTAAAATACCAAAAAGTAATATATGGGAAAAATCTAAAGGAAAGAATGAATTAGATATAGAAGGTATTATTCATTTAATTACTACTTTTTGGATAGATGTTTTTGAAAAGAAAATAAAAAATATAGATGTTCTAGAGAATTTACAAAAAGCTTCAATTTTTTGGGCAAATCAAGAAATACATCAATTTGATCAAGAATTTCTTAAAAACTTAATTGAAAGTTCTTCCTTGCTACTAAAAATATTTGGAGATTATAACACAGCAAAAAGCATTGAAAAGTTATATTACAATAAATATTCTATTTTTAATGATATTTGTGTAGATTAAAACTATGCTTATATAAATATATTTATATATGTATAATTTCAAGAAAGTATTATCAAATTAAACTATTAGCTTACTTATGTATTTATTTTAATTTTTTTTTTTTTTTTTCTAAATAACAAGCTAATAAGGAAAATATTTTAAAAAAGTTAAAAGTCATATTTTTTAATAAATAATTTACCTAATATAATGAAATTAAAAAAAAAAAAAAAGTTACATTAATTTTTTTTTTTTATGTTTTTAGCACTTAATGATAAAATATTACATACTAGAGTAAAGTGGCAAAAAAATTGATAAAACCAAAAAATTTTTAATAATAAAACTTTAAGCAGCTAACTATTATGATAACTAAATTATGAAAATTTTAATTTTTCCTAATAAAATTTAATAAAAAGAGTATATTTTAAATAACTTTATATTTAGTTACTGAAAATTTAATGTATTTATAAAATATTGCCATATTATTTTTTAAAAATTTAGTGTTTTCATTTTGAAGCACTCATGTGTGTGGTTTAATTTTCTCTAAATGCAATATAAAATATGAAAACTTTTACGTGCATATTTTTTTTAATTTCTATTAATAGAAACTATTTCTTGATTGCTTATTATTTTTATGAATATTTGCTAAATTTTCCATGATGTGCAAAAGCATGAAAAATATGATTTTATCAAGAGGATCATTTGTTCTAGTTTCTGGTTTTTTGTAAAAAAAAAAAAATGTTCTTTTGAAACTTTTTATTTTTATTTACTTTTTTTTTAATATAATTGTTTTTGTTCTTTTTATTAAACATTCATATATATATATATATATGTATTTTTATTTTCTTTTTTTAAAATTTCCGTTATTTTGACAATTTATATACTTTTTGTTCTAATTTTTTACAATCATTAGATCTTCACATGTAAATTTTATAAAATATAAGATTTCCATATAAATGTTACTATATATATTTTAAATTATTTAAAAACTTGAATATCATACGTGATACATTCTTATTTAAATTAAAATGCTTATTTTAAAATTTTTTTTTGTTTTACTGTTGTCTCTAAAAGTTAAATACTCTTGTGGAGAAGTAACTTTTGAAAATACAACAGTAACTAATTTAGAATTTCCTGAAACTGATAAAATATTTTACACAAATGTGAGTTTTAAAGGAAAAATTTATGCATTTAAAATAAGTAATGATGAAAACTGTACCATAACAGTGAACAAAACCTCAGATGGTACTACTTGGGAAAATACCAATGAAATAAAAAAGGAAGAAGAAAATAATAATCCAACTATATTTTCTATTTTTGTGAAAGAAAATAAACTTATAGTGATTTTTAGGTGCCAAAAATATTATATTGCAAAAGCAGAAGAAACTTTAGTATGGTCTTTGAAAGAAATAGAATATACCGGATTTGATGAAAATGCTCTCCCAGTATTTTATTCAGGTCCTATGGTATATATAAATATTGAAGAGAAAATCATTATGTTCTGTATGAAAAAAACAACTGGTGATAATAATATAAAAGCCCAAACAAAAATATTAGATACCAACGCGTATCTATTGATTAGATGTGCTATCTCTAATGATGAAGGACTAAAATGGGAAAATGCAACAAATATTTATACTAGTAAGGAAATTAATGATAAAGAAGAAATAAGATTGAGTAAATTTGAAGGTAAACTTCTCGTAAAGGTTAGTAAAGAAACTTTAGGAGAATATTTTTTATGCGACATGATGCATCAAAATAATATTTATTGTATTTCTATTATGCCAAAAATATATAATACTTATTCTTTAAAAAATTTAGAAGAAGTGAATAATTATATCTTTTCTGTTGCAAAAAAAGGAAAATATTTTTATCCATGCGTCATTTATAATAGAGATGAAGTTTTTAAACCCAATGAAAATAATAAAATCGAAGGAAGTAATTATGAATTTATTTTTGCTAACAAATCAAATGTATTTCTTTTTTATGGTAAAAGTGATAACAAAGTACATGTAATAAAAATAACTGCTCCTACTAGAAAAATGGGTTGTGAATTAACGGAAAATAATCAATCAAATAAAAAATATACATATGCATTCACAGGAATTAGTAATAAGAAAGTATGCGAAGTACCTTCATCGGAAATTGGAACTACAGAAGATGGTTCATATAAAATTTTTTATGTTAAACTACCACATAATATAGAATTAACTTCTGATTGCTTTTCATTCCCTGAAAATGGCGTAAATGAAACTAAAACTATATTAGTAAAAAAAAATATAAATGACAGTAAAACTAGTGAAAAAGAGATTGAATTCTTTTACCCAGTTAATCATATTAAGTTTTTATTTGCTGGATATGTATATTGTATATTAAGTAATAATTATGAAATAAGTTTAAAGTTTGATGATATGAGAAATTTTACAGATATAAGTTATATTGAAGACGATAGCCCTTTTTCAGTTTATTCAAATGATATTTTAGTATTTCCATCATCTAAAAATTATCCAACTAATACATATAATTTACCAAAAGGTTCTTATTCATTTTCGCTTGACAATTATATAAATTATTATGTAATTTCTAATTTAATTTCTTCAGAATCAACTACAAACCTTCCATCTGGAGGAAATGAAACTAAATCAGTGAGATTTATAAAAGGAGGAAAATCATATTCTTATGAAGGTATAGATTTAACTGATTCATCACCGAATTATAAATTAGTAAATACCAATATAACAGAAGACAAGACAATAGATGTGATCATTGCTGAATTCAATGATGAAAAAACAGTTGGTTTAGTATGCCCACTTTCTCAAGAAAATTTTGAGTGCTTTCATAAAGTTTACAATAACTCTGAAGAATTAGTTAGAATCGAAGAAGTATTCGATAGTGAAGATATTTTTGTATTTCCTACAAAACTACTATATAAGGGAGATGAAACTGCTTTAGAAACAATTTTACATTTAAATAAACGTAATGTTGATAAATTAAATCATGACAAAAATATTGTTCATTTTCATTGTAGATGCCAAGTTAATAATCATTCCGTAAAAGTGTATTATCACATATCAGCACATCATAATGAAGAATTTATACAAAACGAGTTGAATAGTCAAAGAAATGTTGCTATTACCCAAAGTAATCAAGAAATAAGGGAAAACGTTATTGAAAACCCTCTTGATCCTAATAAATCTAGTGGATTTGAAGATGCTTCATCTAGAGGTTCTGAGAGGTTGGAAGATGAAGATGCAGATGAACAAAATCCTGAAAATAATAGTATTCCACATCAAAGTGGCACAGAGAATGGCAATGGCAATAGTGACAGCAAAACAACTAAAAATATACTGTCTAGTAGTTCTAGAAGGGGAAGTATTAGTAGTTTATTCAGTTTAGTTTTATTTTTATTATTATTAATACATTTGTATATATATATTATCTAAACTAAAAATATTGAGAATTCTATTTTCTTTTTTTCTTTTTTTTTTGTTAGTTTTTTTTATGTATTTTGTATTTAAAATTTAAGATAGAATAGACATAAATTTTTATAAACAAAAAAAAAAAAAAAAAAGGATTTTACAAAAACAGTTGTTTATAATATATATATACTTTTATTTTTATTATTATGATAATATAATAGTTATTAATTTATATATTTACAAATTTCTATAAAAAGTTAAAATTAAAAAAAAAAATATACAATAATTTAGTAATGGAAATATTAAATATAAGAGACAACAATTTACATTAAAATTAAAAAAAAAAAAATTTGAAACATATTATGAAAGAAATGAATTGTTACTTTTAGCTCTTAATATTAGATTTAAAAAAGAAATACATATTTTTTATTAATAAAAGTGCATTATTAATAAATTAAAAAATGTTTTTTATATTTTTTTTTTTTTGTGTGATACATTATTATGAATCTATAAATTTTATATTTAAGTTCTGATAATTCTTTAAAATAATAACACATTCATTTTTTTTTTTTTCTTATTTTTCCTTTTTCTCCCATATTTCTATGCTTTATTTTTTATCATCCTTAAGGTTGAACATGAATATATATGTATATCATTTTTTAAAATAAAGATAAATTAGGCATTCTTATTTTTGTAGGCAATTTTTTTTTTTTAATGATTATACAATTCTTATTTTAATTAAGATTTTTCCTTTTTTCATTTTCTAGTTTTATTAACTTTTTTCTTTTTTATTTTGTAATTAGGAAATATTTTAAATTTAAACTCTACCTAGAAAATAAGGTGTTATTTGTTGAATTAAAAAAGGAAGGAAAATTAGGTTCATTTTTTTTTTGAAATGGATTCATATTATTAATTAAATTAAAATTATTTGGTAGAGAGGAATTAAAATTTGATATTCCCTCTTTATTTTGAGTTACTGAAAAAGAGTTTTTTTGAAATAAATTATTATTAGATAAATTTGAAGAAATTCCAAAATTATTTTTTCCACTTATATCCATTTTTGAGTTTGAAATGTAATTATTATCTTGAATTTGAAATAATCTGTTGTCAAATATATTATTTGCAGTTTTGTTGTCTTTGGAAAATATACTAGATGATTTATTATTTAATGAATTAGTACATAAATTATTATTTTGTAAAATGTTATTATTTGACAAAAACGTACTATTATTATTTAACATACTTGTATTTGAACTAAAATTATTATTATTATTTGAGCTTAATAAACTATTTTTTGAATTAAATAAACTATTATTGTTAAGTGATAAATTATTATTAATTGAACTATTTGTTATACCTGAATTATTACTAAATATATTATTAGTTGATATATTATTTGAACTATTAAATAAGTTATTATTACTATTATTAGAAAATATATTATTGCTATTATTAGATAAATTATTTGAACTAACATTAAATAAATTGTTTTTCGATAAATTATTTGTATTACTAAATGATAAAGTGTTATTTGAAAAAACATTTGCCTTATTGTTAAAAGAAAATGAATTATTATTACTTAATAAATTGCTGTTATTATTTCCTGAAAAATTAGTAGATTGATTGTTGAAAATACTATTATTATTAAATAAACTATTATTATTTGAATTATCACACCTGTATTTAGCACTATATATATTATTATTAACATTGCTTGTATTCATAGAATTATTATTACTATTGTTAGGATAAAACAAATTATTGGATTGCCTATTCAAATCTTTAGTTGATGAAAATAAATTATTATTCATAAATTGATTTCCTCCTGACGTTGATGAAAACATGCCATCTTTCAAGGATAAAGAACTATTATTATTTAAATTTGTTGAGAAAATACTGTTATTGGCAAAATTATTAGGCTTCGTATTTGTTTGAAGATTGAAAGATGAAAAAATATTACTAGTCGTGTTATTCAAATTTTTATCATTATTAAATAAATTATTAGAAATATTTAAGGAATTTTTATTAAAATATCCATTTGTATTATTATTACTACCACTAAAAAAATTAGTGCTATTACTTTTATTAAATATGCTACTACTGCTAGGTGATGTAAAGTTATTTTGTAAATTATTAGAAATATTTGATATGCTATTGTTATTATTAAATAAAGTATTTTTATTACTATTGTTATTAAATAAATTATTTGTTGTATTACTAAATAAATTATTCGAAGTATTTGTAGTTACGTTTTTAGTGAATAAATTAGATGAATTATTATTACTAAATAAATTAGAACTGCTATTTAATGCATTATTTGTTGCAATGTTATTATTGATATTAAATAAATTATTCGATGTATTATTTGCAAATATATTACTTTTACTTTGATCAAATAAATTATTTGTATTATTACTTAATATATTACTTGAATTATTAATATTTTTGAATAAATTATTAGTTGTATTACCAAATAAATTATTTGAAGTATTTGCAGTTACGTTTTTAGTAAATAAATTAGATGAATTATTATTACTAAATAAATTAGAAGTGTTATTTAATACATTATTAGTTGTAGTGCTATTATTGATATTAAATAAGTTATTCGATGTATTATTTGTAAATATATTACTTTTATTCTGATTAAATAAATTATTCGAAGTAATGTTATTCAGCATATTACTTGTATTACTTGTTGATGTATTTAAAAATGATGATAAAAAGTTTGTTTTATTTATATCCTCATTTTTTGAAATTCCTAAAACTGTACCTTGATTATTAAAATTGTCATAACAAATAGCTGTATAATTATTGCACATATGAGTTAATGAGTCAGGTATATGCTGAATTAAGTTAAATCCATTACTCGAGTCTAATGAAAAACAGTTATTATATTTATTTTTTGATGTAATTAATTTAAAAAAATCATCAGATGCATTTCTTAGTGCAATTAAATATTGATTTTCTTCATTCCATTTTTCTTTTATATTATTCATCACTTGCTTATGAGTAAAATCATATAAATCTGAATACATAATTCTTGAATATGCTGATGAAAAATCATAAGAAATATCGCTTTTTGTAAATTGCTCTTCTTGCCTATATAATTTAATAACTTGCTGTGAAAATAAAAAGGAGTTAAAACCTGGAATAGAACAGTATTGCATAAAATTCTTTTGATTTTGATCAGACAAAGGATCCAAAACAAATGCTATAAAATGATACACAAATTTCTCACTTAGACAATGGTAAATAAAAAAAGGATGATCTATCGGTTTGTTTCTTGTAAAATTTATGCTCATAAAATATTTCTCTACATTTTTTTTTGTATCATTAAATGTTTTAATAATATATGATTTTTTAACATTTTCATTTATATAATCTTTTACATGAATATCTGAAATTTTTATTATTTTGATATTTTTTTTAAAAAATTTTTCATACATATCAAATAATGAAATTACTTTATTCTGTATATTATTTTTAATTTGGTTAATTATTATATTATGCTTATTTAATGTATTCCCTATATGTTCTTTATATGTATTTGCATCTAAAATATTATATAACTGTGTTTTCCTTATTATTTTTTGAAGTCTTTCCTTTTTTTCTAAAATCATTTCTTTTAATTCTTCATTTAGAATATTCATAATAAAGCATGATTCTTCATCAGTATTAGTTAAAATGTCAAATTTATTATCAAAATTTTGAAATCTTAAAATTTCGAAATTTTTTTCATTAAAATTTTGAGAATAATCTATTACTGAATTATCTATGCATTTTAATAATCTATTAACATGCTCTGATAAAGTATAATTATTTAAATTATTAGATGGAATATTATGAATTTTTTTTAACTTAAAAGACATATTATCTAATTTTAATACTCCTTTAATATGTATTTTACTTTTTTTTTCAAAAGAAGAAATCAAAGATTCATGTTCAACAGTCTCAAATTTTATTTTTTCAAATTCTTTTTTATCTTCTTTTAAATCTTTATTCAGCTCATCTAAATCGTTTTTTATGTTTTCCATCCTATGTAATATATTTTTCATATCTTCTGTATCTTTTAGTGCCTTTTTATTTAATATTTCAAATGAATCTTTCCATGCTGGTATAATCTTAGATATTTCATTAAAATTGGGAGAATCTTTAATATAACATAAATTTTTATTTTCGTAAATATTATTTAAATGTGGCACTATATTTATAATATTTTTTGTACAATAATTCCTTTGTGTATAATCACATGTACCATTATATAATTTATAAATATTTTCATTTAATTCAATCATATGATGATTTAAATAATACATAAAATTATCTAATTTTTCATTATTATTTTCTTTCTCTATATTTTCTACAGTACCTCTTATTTTCTCACATGTTGCTTTATTACTATTTAAATTTTCATTGCTAATTTTATTTGTATCTTCTTCAATTTTCTTATTATCTAAATTATCAGCATTGGCTACTTCCTTTTTCTTTAAAAGAAATTTATTTCTTTCTTCAATGTACATTTTATTTCTATTATCTAGAATATTATCCACTTCATCATATAAGCTATTAGTATTTTCTATCTCATCATTATTCAATATTTCCTTTTTTTTATCATCTGCTATAACAATTTTTGATAATTTCTCCATATTTTTTAGAATATCCTCAGAATCATTTTCATTTTTTATTTTGGGATAACATAAATTAATAGTCGATGTAATAAGCTCTTTAAATTCATAATTATTTTTAATAATCAAATTATTGTCTTTTATTTTATCTTTACTAACATCAAAATTTGTTAGTACACTTTTTTGTATATTTTTTATATTTTTATTGTTCTGTATATGTCCCAATTCATCAATAGATTTATTTTCTTTCATTAAATTCATATTGTTACTATTCATTGTTTTTTCAACTAGTTTTATTGAATTTTCAACTGCTATTTTATTGATTGAATTATTATTAATATTGCCACAACCATTAAACTTGTGAGTATTAGCTATTATTTCATTATCATATTCTGATCCACTTATAACAGAATATAAATCTTCATCATTATTACTTTCACAATTATTCTTATCATAACTATCATTTCTATTATTGCTAATTTTGTTATTGACATTATTATTATCTTCTTTATCATATAAAGAATTTTTGTTATCAATATTATCAACATTTCTAGCAATTTTGATATCTATATTATTCTCTTGAGTAAGAGGTATAGAATTAATATTGTTATTAAAAGTAAATGAATTTTTTCTATTTTTTTTCTGTACATTTTTTGTTTTATGTGTTTTTTTTTCTGTAGTTTTATTATGTTGCAAATAATGTTCATTTTCATAACAATTACACTTATTTTCATTCAAAATATTATTTATATAATTTTCCTTTTGTTCCTTATAATAAGCATTTTCTGATAATTCATTATCAGAACAATCAGAATTATATGGAAAGTTATTTATTAATTTACCATGCCCATTTAAGGGATCTGAATTATCATCAAAAATGTCATTGTTGCAAAATGAACTTAAATAAGATGATTCATCAGAAAAACTTACAAAACTTTGATTAGAATTATTTATATTATTTTGATAAGAAACGTCATTTACATTTAAATTATTTTTTTCTCTTTGCTTCTTTTTATTCCCATTACGATGCTTTGATTTTCTATCGCTCACGTTTTTATTTGAATTATTTAAATGATCTTCATACTTTTTCAGGTTATAAAAACTTAATGAATTATTATCTATATCCATTTTGAAATATATAGAATGAAACTTTTAGGGATTCATTTGTATAATTTCATATAAATGAATGATATAAAATAAAAAAAAAATTATAAAATTAGTTAGAAACACAAAACAAGAATATTGATAATCTTTTCTAAAAAAAAAAAAAAAATTCAAATTTATATATCATTTTGTTTATAAATCTTTGTATTATTTTTTGTTTGAAAATTTTATATACTTTTTTTTCTTTTTTAAAACTGAAATTTTAAATATTTTTTTTCTTTAACATTGTATTTTTACACAAGATTTAAAATATTAATTAAATTTATATATATATTTTATTTTTTAATATGGCATATTAATGCAGATTTTTTTATTTACATAAAAATTATAAATTCCTTCCGTATTATAATTTTACATAGTTTTAAACATATATAAATATATATATACATATATATATATGTATATATATTTTTTTTTTTATAACTTATATACATTTAAAAAATAAAAACAATAGGAAAAATTAATAAAGCGAATTTTACATATATAATGTAAAAAAAAAAAAAAAATATAATATTAATGCTTTTGTATTATGTTCTTTTTAAAAGATCTGAGAAATTTTCCATTTAAATATATGGCTTTTATTTTATTTTAATATTATATTTTTATTATTGCATGTAACATAAATTATAAATGAAATTTCATTTTTTTTTTTTTTTAACTATAAATGTTTTTATAATTTTATAAAGTTATACTTATATTTCACAATTTATATGTTATTCAATTTAAAATTTTAATATCCCTTGTTTTTTATAAAGGTAATTTTTCTATTACTATATTTTGTTATAAAATGTATTAATTTAAATAATTTCACTTTTTACAAAGTTTATCTATAATTAATCTGGAAAGGAAACAAATTCCTTTTAAATTATACATATGTAATATTTCAAATTTATAATAAAAAATTATGCTAATAGAATAAAAATATATATATATATATATATCAGAGATAATTGGAGTTTATTTTAATATTAAAAGTAAATAAAATAGCTTTTTTTTTTTTTTCTAAATAAAAACCTTGAATTAAAATATAATTGTACAGTATTTTCAAAGTGTATGTTTTTTTTTTTTTTTAGACAGCTGAACTATTCCTTATAATTTTTATTTATATTGAAATGTAGGTATAATTTATTATATTTTAATATTAGTATATATTAGTATATATGAGAAGATATTTAATAATTCAAAAGTTAATGATTTTTTGTTTTATTTTATCCTATTTTGCTTTTTTTTTTTTCAATTAAAAAATAAAATTATGGTATAGTATATTTTCGAATTTTTAAAAGAAGAAAGGAGAGAATTTAAAAAAAAAAATAAAATAGATAGAATAAACAAATGAAAACAAAAAAAGAAAAAAAATAAATAATAAATTAATAATGAGAAATTTAAACATATATACGGATTTTTTATAATAACAGATTAGAAAAAAAAATGTCAACATGCTATAAATCCTTGTATATATATAAAAAGCTTAAGCTATATAGTAAAAACAAATGTATGATTTGAAAATAATATATTGTATACATTACATGAATAACCGGAAAAAAACAGAAAAGTGTTTTATTCTTTAAATTTTTACATATTTTTCATATAAAAAAATAGAGGACCTAATTCACATAACCATTCAGGTTCTACTGTAGTAACATTTCTCATAAATTCTTTTGTTGTAAAAACTATTTCTTGATATACGACATAATCAGGTGTATATCCAATGTTATATAAAGAAGAATTAGGGTGTACATGGCAAGATACGTTAGTTCTTAAATTAATATATTCAGAGAATGATTTTAATTTTGAAGCATTATGAAAATAGCCAGAGCATATAGTTTTTCTTAAAAGTTCCCACTTATTATTGCATGAGACATTCTTCATATTTAATGTTTTAATAATATCACTTAATTGAGAATATACTTCCTTAGCCTTATTTAGCGATTTGTATTGAATAAAATTTTTCGCACACCAATTATAAGAATAATTGTGAGAACGCCATTGTAAATAAACATTTAATAATGTTAAATGATCACTTTCTGGCACAGTAAATTTTTCTTTTTTTGATTCAATAGCTTCACTATTCTCTTTTGATTCTAAAAAGATAGATGGTGATGACAACATACTAACAATAATTAATATTTCTTTTGTGCATTCAAATTTTTCGCTATAAATTACAATTTTTGATAATGGTGGATCAAGAGGAAACAAAATCATTTTCTTCCCTATCTCTGTTAAATTGCCTTCATTATTTATAGCACCCAATACCCATAATTCGTATAAGGAATTTATTATACTTTCTTTGCTAGGCATATCAATAAAATCAAATTCAAAAATATTTTCAACATTTAATGATTTCAATAATAACACAACATTAGACAAATTACTCCTTTGAATTTCAGGTATATTATTAGGGTACAAATCACATAAAAAAGTATTTTCTGTATATAGTCGGTAACACATTCCTGGACCTGTTCTTCCCGCTCTTCCAGATCTTTGATTAGCATTTGCTTGTGATATAGGAGTCACTTGTAATACATCCATTCCTATTTTTTGATTATATACTTTTAATTTGCAATATCCAGTATCAATTACATATTTTATTCCGTCTAATGTTAGAGAAGTTTCTGCTATATTTGTAGAAACAATTATTTTTCTAAGATCATATTTTTGAAATATTTTGCTTTGCTGCTCACTAGATAATTGAGAATATATTGGGAATACATAAAAAGGATATATATGATGAACTTGATCTTTTTTTTTATTGTTTTCAGAAAATTTTCCTTTTTCATTAACTATGTTTTTAATTTTGTTAATAGTATCATTTTTGTTATTTTTCGATTCTTTATAAGATTCATATACTTCATAAAACTTTTCACTTAATAAATAGCAGGTTGCATTAATATCTTCTTGCCCAGTCATAAAAATCAATATATCACCAAAATTTTTATCATAATTATTGTCTGATACATGAATTTCTATTGCTTTTTGTACAGCACTTTCTATATAATCATGACAAGGAGTTCTTAAATACTCTATGTGTACTTTAAAAGTTCTTCCTTGAATATTATAAATTGGTGCATTTCCAAAAAATTCTGAAAATTTTTTCGAATCAATAGTAGCTGAAGTAACTATTAATTTTAAATCATTTCTTTTTAAACAAATATTTTTCAATATTCCTAATAAAACATCGGTATTAATTGATCTTTCATGTGCTTCATCCATTATTATAACACTATATTTATCCAATTCTTTATCATTTAGTGTTTCTCTTAATAAAATACCGTCTGTAACATAACGAATTTTTGTGTTGTTACTTGTATTATCTTCAAATCTAATGGTATAACCAACTAACGACCCTATTTCTACATTCATTTCATATGAAACACGATAGGCAACAGAAACTGCCGCAACTCTTCTTGGTTGCGTGCAGCAAATAATTCCCTTTTTATGATATCCTTCTTCATATAAATATTGAACTATTTGAGTTGTTTTTCCAGATCCCGTTTCTCCTACAATTATTATAATATTATTATCATATACTGCATCTAATAATTCTTTTTTTGATTTATAAATAGGCAATGACTCTTTCAATTTTATTAATTCTTCTTTATCTTGTAATGTATTTTTTTTTTTACTATTTAAATTAAAAATATTACTATACATTTTATCTTTTTTATAATCAAAAATATCACTACTTTCTTCTTTATCTGAATTTATATTACTTTCTTTAATTAATTTATTTTGGTTTTTATATAATTTTAATAATTCCCCTAGTTTGCTATTTTCAATTTCCCAATATCTGTCTCTTGCTTTAGATTTCTCATTCTCATTTTTAAAATATCTTAGAAATTCACTTCCTTTTTTTGCTGCTTTTACAAAATCACATGTTTCATCTTTTACTACATTAGAATATGAAGTAGAACTATTTTTCTTTTCGCTTGACAAAGCATTCCATTTATCATGAATATTTTTTTTTGAGATATCACCTTCATAATTAAAATTTTTAAGTTTATCAATAAAGGACGGAGTTATTATCCTTGTTAAAACAATTTTTTTTACTTCATTAGTGTTATTAGCTTCATTAATTTTATTTAACTGTAATTTGTTATATGTTGAATTCACACCACCTTGTTTTAATTTGTTTAGTTCCCATAAATTATTATCTAAATTTTTCTGATTTACTTTCTTCCCTAAACTATTCATCCTTGTTTTAAAATTATTTATCATTTTTTTTTCTTTCTCATATGTGGTTTCTTTATCCATATTATAAAAGGAATCAATAAATTCTTCTTCTTTAGTATACCATATTTCATCAATAATTCTATCATTATTACTGGAATAATAATTTTCTTCTTTTTTTTTGTTTATATTATTTTTTTTATTCAAGTTTTTCCCGCAATTGTTATTTTCATTTAATTTTAAATGTACTAATTTATTAGAGTAGCTATTACTTTTCGATCTCTTATTTTCTAGTTCATCTGAACTACTGTTATCTAGAGATTTATTTTTTTTTAATTCAAATTCGTCAGAACTACTATTACTTTTTAGTTTTTCATTTATTAATTCTTCTGAAAAATCTCTTGATTCAGAATTGTCTACACTTCTCATATAATTTCCATGTCTATTTTTGAAATCTTTTTCCTTAACATTATTGATATTATTATCATTTTTTAAATCATTCTTTAATTTATGTTTTCCTAATACACCAATATCTCTAAATATATTGCTTTTTTTGTCATTGATATTATTTTTATTATTTCTATTTATTTTTCTTCTTTTAAATTTTAAGTCATTATTTCTCTTTTCATTTATTTCTGTTTCGAACTTTTTTTCTTCATCAGACGAAGATGTACTATAGAAATACGTTTTTGCTATCATTCAAAAAAAAAAAAAAGAAAAAAGAAAATAAAATAAAAGGTAATATAGTAGTTAAGAAAAAAATTCAAGGTATATATACATATAAGCATACATTTTTATTTTTTATAAAAACTGTTTGCAAGAAATTAATGAAATTTATCATAATATTTTATCTACTTTCACATAAAAAAAAATTTTAATTCTCTGCAATGTTAATATTATTTTACCACTTATAAAAACTTTATTTATTTTATTTTTTTAAAATAAAAGCGGACGATTATAAAGTGGATTTAATTCAAATAATATTTCTTTTTTTTTTTTACTTAAAAATATATTATGTTGTATCTAATTTTACCTTTTACTTTTTTCTTCTATTTTATTTTATTTTTTTTTTTATGTTTTTTTTTATCTTTCTTCTACTGATTTATGTTAATTTAAAATTTTAATTAATTTGTATTTTTATTAATATGTTTTTTATTGTTTATTAATTTTATTTTTTCTCGTTAATTTTCGGTATAGTATGATATGGTATAATCTTTTACATAATTTCTATTTTTAAAATATCTAAATTTATGAATATGTTTGAAAAAAAAAAAAAATAAAGAAAAAAACTAATAACACAATATAAAGAAAAAAATATATAAATATATGTATTAGCTCCTAATTAAAGGTTTTCGTATTAATATTTTGTTTTCATATGAAATAAATTAACCACGCAATATTATTTTAAAATTGAAGAAAAAAAAATCAATTTTTTATGCATATATATATTTTTTTATATAAAAAATTATTTTTTAAAAGCATAATTCCTTTAAAAATATATAAACATCGAAATATATAATTCTTTTAGTAAAATATTTATTTCATTAATTAAATTTTTTTTTTTTTTTTATCTTTATATAAATGCATATTACTCTTTAAAATTAAATTATGAAGTTTATTTTAATGTATTAAATTTTTCTATAAAATTACCATATATATATAGATTTTTTTTTTATAAATAATTTAAATTTTTTTTTTACCATCAAACGAACACTGTATATATTTATTTTCTTATTGTAATGAAATTTTCTTTTCTATATTATTTCTTTTATAAAATTTAATCATTTTATTATTGATGTATAATTATATATTTTTTATATTGTGGTACTCTACAAGATCTGAATTTAATATTTTTCTTTATTAAATTTTTTGTGAAATAGTATTTTTTTTTTAACTTTCTGGTTTATTACTAAAATTGTATGAATTGTATTTGCTACATTTTTATATTTTATTTATGAAAGTTCTTTTATAGAGGAATTAATTCATTTAAAATATATAACCAGTAAATATTTTTTTTTTCTTTTTCTTTTTTGCTATTTTGTATATGTTTTTGTTTTAAGTATGTTCGTCTAATTTTAAGTGTATTTAACAAATATATTTAGAATTTTTGTGTTTTTGAAAACCTTATTTATATATAATTAAATGCCTGAACAAATTCGTCTATATATATTTTTTTATTTATTTATTTTTAATAAATTCTAAATTTTTAACTAGAAAATACATAGGTTTACTTTTATGAAAAAAAATATAAAAGAGACTATATATTTATTTATATTTTTTTTTCTTTTTTTTTTCTCTTTTTTTTTTTTACCTCATAATATATATTATTAATAGAAAAAAAAAAAAAAATAACACTTTTCATAATTTTTATAGTTTGCACTTTTTCTAAATTTTATATATAGTACAATGTTTTATTTATATAAACATAATTTTTAATTTTTTTTTTCTTTTTTTTTTCTTTACTTTTTCTAGTAAGATATGGAAATATGTAAGGAGGAATATGATTTTTTAAGTATTGATACAATATTAAGTAAATATGATTTATATATGAATCATATAATAAAAAATGATGAAATTAGGAAGATTATTGATAAATTTATATTTCAATATAATTCATTTGATGAATGCGAAAAAAAATTATTATATATTATAAAAAATTTTGAAAATCTTACCTTCAAAAAATTTCAAAGATATTATTTATTTATAACTAATATAATAAAAGAAATCTGTCATACAGAATTTATTGCAATAATTTATAATGAAATATTACAAGAGAAAAATATCAAAGAAAATACATTTTATATTGAAAGAAATAACTATAATTATGAAAATAAAATAAAAGCAGATGAACAATTTAAAAGTACTTGTGAATCTATTTATAAAAAGTATATTTTGGTAATTATTAAAATTTTATATTTTTCTTCAAATCTTTCTTACAACTATCATAAAAATTTAATAAATTCATTATCTTATATTTGCATATTAATATCGAAATATGATACATTTATATTACAAAATGAAAAAATTTCTGAGTTTATATATAGAATATTTTGGCATTATTATTCTAAAAATTTTAATATAATTAATGAAAGTTATTTTTCTTTTGAAGAAGATGAAAGTTCATCTTCTTGTGATGAATTGTTTAATAATGAAAATTATCTTACTTATATTGCTATAAATAATTCAAATGAAAAAAAAGCTCCAAATAATGAGAAGTGTACCTCTATAGAAAAGGAAAATATTGAAAAAAAAAAAAAAAAAAAGGAAAGAAAAGTTATAGAAAAAATTAATGAAACAAAAAAAGAAAAATGTTTAAGAAATAAAAAAAGTTGTGAACATAAAGATAATAATAGTATTATCATAAACAAGAATGAGGATGCTAGTGAAAAATATGAAAAGAAAAATATAAGTAAGCTAAATGATAAGGAATATAAAAATAGAAAAAGTAAAAATGATATATATGGGCTTAAAGCAAATATAAGTAGTAGTTTAGATAAATGTGATAACTTAATAAAAAATGAAAACGGTGAAAAAGTAAATAAAAAATTGCCTATTTATGCAAATGATAAAAAAAGAAAAAAAATGGAAAAAGGAAGTACACATAGTGAAAATATAAATAATGAAAAAGAATTAATTAACAAAAATGAAATTAACATAAAAAAAAGCTTGAATGAAGAAAAAAATATTCAAGATGATGAAATATTAGAGAACGAAAAAAAAAAAAAAAGGGTAGATAAAACGAAATCATTAAGTTTAAGTACTGAAGAAGATTTAGACGAAATAGAAAAGAATGATATTATCCCCATTAAGTCAGATATAAAAGATGAAAATGTTTTGTTTGTAAATGTAATTTTAAATATATATATTAATTTATTTAATTTAAAAAATAAAAAAAAGTTTTTATTTTATCATGATAATGAAAATAAATATAAAGAATTCTTATTAGATAATGTTGAAATTATTATTAATCAAATAAAAAATATGATAAATAAAATTAAAAATAACTTATGTGTATCCTTAATTTATTTTTTAAAATTAATTTTTTTAATCTTTTCTTTTCTAAATAATTTAGCTAAAAATAATTTCAAGAACAGTTACACAAATGAATCAAATAAAAATAAAGAATTGGATGGAATGTATATGAAAAATACAAATAATGATTGTAATTCAAATATAAAATATTTTCAGAATACTTTTTTGAATTCAAATAATTCTAAATTTTCTTTAATTAATAATAAGAAAGAAGCATATATCGAAGACAACAAAATAAAAATAGAAAATTTGAATAATCGATATTCATTAAGCAATGAAAATATTTTAATTAAGAACAATATTTATAATAATAGTAATAATAATAATAATAATAATAATAATAATAATAATAATAATAATAATAATAATAATAATAATAATAATAATTGTGATAACATTTTAAACAATATGAACAATGAAAATGCTTTAAATAATAATAATTATGTTTTTAATAACAATAATGTTTTTTTTAGTAATACCAATAATACATGTAATAACAATATGACTTTTTATAGCAATATAAATAGTAGCGATAATTTTTATAATAATAACATAAATTATAATAATAATAACATAAATTTTAGCATTAATAATAATAATAATAATACTTTTAATTATAATATAAATAATAGCGATATTGTATTTAATAATAATATAGACAATAATCTTTTTTATAATAGTAATTTTTATAAAAGCAGTAACAATAATATTAATAAAAATAGTCAGAGTAATAACTTATTCAATAGCAATAATTATATTTTTAATAGTAGTAGCATTTTTTACAATAATAATAATCTTATTAATAGTTATAATTCTAATAACGATATATATATAAATAAAGATAGATGTGAAAATGACATATGGAAATATAAAAATATGATTTCAAGTTATGATAATTTAAATAATAAAAAAAAAAGTATTTATGAAATAATGGTAGATATATTGAATAGAATTTACAATAAAAACTTTTTAGAAATATTAGATACTTTATTGAAATGTGTAGAAAATATTTTTAAAGATGAAAATATTATTGTTGTTAATAAAATATTTTTTTGTATGTTGAAAAGCTTAGAATATACAAATGAAATAAATAAATATAAAATATATACATTTATCATAGCTAAAATTGATAAATTTATTAAAAGTAAAAGATATGAATATAATAACTCTACACTAAATAATTATAATTGCTATTTTTTGTTAAATTTTATATTTAATTTATTTAAAAATAATAAAAAAAAAAAAAAAAATGTATGGTATATTCTATTTGAAATACATATGAATAAAATTAAAAGAAGGATGAATATAAAAAATAATAATTTAAAAAATGATCTACATAATAAAATAAATAATGAATATTTTAAAAATAAAAATAAAGATTTCAATAATAAAATTGTAATTTCTACCTTAATAAGAAACAACGATAAGATTCAACCAGAAACTCATGAAGATATAAAAAGGAATTGCTCAAAAGAAAAAGAAAATGATATAAAGTTAAATGATACGAACAATTTTTTACTAAACAATATTATAAATTTTTTACTGGAATGTTGCATCAGTAAGGGTTGTGTTATTAGATTTATGAGCATACGAATATTTTATATGATGACTAAATTATTTTTATTATTCATAAAAAATAAAATATTTGAGTACGAAGAAGAAATATTAAAAAATTACATAATAAAATCAATTTATCAAAATTTTTTTTTATGCGTCTTTAATATTTTGAAAGAACCAGACACAAACATATATATCTATGTTAAATTTCGTAATTTGTGTTTGAACTTATTATATTTATGTGCAAAAATACTATCATCTAATTTTCTTAATGAATTTTATGAAAAAGTTATTTATAATAATATCGTTTTGGTTGATTTATTTTATAAAAATAAGGAATGTTATCCAAGTGAAAAAGCTGAATATGATAAAAATTTAAAACATATATGTATGTTATTTATAAAAAATTCTAAAGATCTTTATTTATTTTCATCAGTAGTGTTATTTAAAAGATGCAGAAATACTGCTAATTTCAAAATTTTTAAGATCATTTTAAAAATATCATTAGATGAAATTAATATAATATTAAATAATTTAATTTTAAAAAATAAGGAGCGTTTGAATTTTGCAGAAAATGATAATAATAATAATAAAAATTATTATAGCATAAATATAAATGAATCTAATAATTTAAAAAAAAGAAAAGAAAATAATAAAATTGAAAAACTTAGTGTTAAAAATATAAACATAAATGATTTTTTTAGTAAGGATTCACAAATAAAACTTATGTTAAATAATAAAAACGAAGAAGAATTAAAGGAAGAAATTTATAAGAATTTCTTTTTTATAAATGTTTTCTATTTTTCAGAGTTAAAAGAGTTAAATTCTTACAACAATACATATATTTATTATATATTTAATTGTATTTTTTGTTTCTTAAATATATATATTAATCGATTTATTTTTTTTTCATCCTTTATTAAAAGTGAACATAATAACCTAGATAACTATTTTTATTCAGATTCCTATAATAATAGTGAAGAAAAAAATAATTTGAATTCTATAAAAAATGTGAAAGATTTTATTTCAGAGTTATTATCTTTATTAAGAAATTATTTTATTATTATAACAATAATTGAGGAACATTTAATCAACATAAACATTGAACTATTTCTAAAAAAGAAAACAAAAAAAAAGGAACTGTTAAATTTAAAAAATTTTAAAAAATTAATTATACTTGAATTACGAAGATTTTATTATATCTTTATAAAATTATTAAAAGTACTATTTTTATTAAGTAAAGAAAATGATTATACTATAACTCCATTTGAATTCTTTTTTTTCAAATTGATACAGTCATTGGATAATCAGTTAATTGATATATATACAAAAAGATATATTCTTAAATTTTTAAAATATTTTACTTTTAATGAAAAATTTAAAGATATCATAGTAAATAAAATTAATGATTTTCATTCTAAATTAAAAAGTAGAAAAAAAAAAATTTCTGATGCCTTTTTAAAAAAAGATAATAAAAAAAATGAATGTCAAATCAAAAAAAATGATACTCACGATAACGAAAGTATACTTACAAAAAATGAAGATATAAAAGTAGGTGAAACAATTTCCTTAAATGATGAGCATGCTTTATTACACACAATTGAAAATGATAAAAAAAATATTTATAGAAAAAAAAATAATAAAAAAAACAATGATAAAAATGAAATTTCTATAAATAAAAAGGCTTTAAAAGAGGAAAATGATAAGAGTAACAATGTAACGAATAAAAATGAAAATAATAATTTTACATGCTTTACAGAAAATGAAAAATGTTTAGAAAAAGAAAAAGAAATGTGTATTAAGAATAAGGAAAATTATATAAATTTAGATAAGAGAAACTGTAATGAAGAAGGGCATGATAAATGTAATGATTATTTAGATTTAAAAAATATAAAAAAAAATAAGGTAAATAAAATAAAGAATAAAATAGAAATAAAAACTAATAAATACCATAATATATGCAGTAAAATAGACGAAATGAATAAGCAAAACTCTGAAAAAAATGTAATTAATAAGATATCTGAAAACTTATTAAATTTAAATAGAATATCTAATGATAACACTGAAATGGCAACCGAAAAAATTAAATACTCAAATAAAAGTATAAATAAAAAAGAAAATAATATTAATGATACGATAGAAAATCAATATGAAAAAAAAAAAAAAAATAAGAAAAGGGATCATGATGAAATTATTAAAGTAGAAAAAAAAGATACGGATAAAATATTTAGAGAAGTTGAAGCAAATGAAATAACTGAAGAAAAAGAAATGGTTGAGAAAGTGGTAGATATAAGTAAAAATATAAAATTAAGAAAAATAAAGGAAGAAAAAAATTTAAAACATATAGGTGAAAAAGATTCTTTTAAAATTTCATTAAATTATCATAAAATAATAAATGAATTAGATAAATTAAACTTTAACAAAAAATATAACATAAACAACTACAAAGAATATAAATTAGAAAAAATTTTTTACAAAGGTGTTGAACTGTTTTTATTAAGTGTATTCGTCTTTGAAAAAGATAAAAATTTAAATGATATAGATACTTTTATAGAAAATTATGATAAAATAAATGAATTGATTGACTTTTGCAAAATGTTCAACATAGAAAAAGGATTAGAAAAAATACTTAAATATTTATTTTATTATTTAAAAGAAGTGAAAAAAAAAAACATATCTAATATGATAAAACTAATTATAAATTCATTTTTGTACATACCCCTCTATAAAAATTCGGAAATACCCTTTCTTTTTATATCATTTTGTTCTATATTCATGAATAACAAAAATACATATATAAATAAAATAATTATTCATAACTTTTTGATTATTTGCTCTACTTATGTAGAAATATTGAAAAAGAAAAATTCTAACGTAAAAAATAATATTTTATTGAAAGATATTAACAATGAAACTGATAAAGATGTAAATAAAATAGTAGGAGATGAATGTAATGAACTTACTTTTTTCAATTTAGATGATACTGTTAAAAATAATATAATTGAAGATATAAAAAGCAATAAAAAATATATAATAAATAGTGAAAAAAATGATGTAGATAATAATATAAAGATAAGTGATAATCAAAATATTCAGAGAGAAAATAAAAAGCATTCTGATAAATCTTTAAGAAGAAAAAAAATAAGTAAAACAAGTTTAATTATTGAAGACTTAAAAAAAAAAGAAGAGAATAAGGAATTAGAAAATGTAAATAATAATAATAATAATTTGCAAAATTATATAATAAATAATGAGAATAAATTCTTAAATCCGTTAAATATTTATTCTAATGAATATTCTAAATTAGAAGAGTCAATTTTACTTAATAAGAGCAGAGAAAAAGACTTAGAAGATAATTTATTTTTGCATTTAATTAACTTTTATATAAATTTTTTGTGCTCTTTTTACTTTTATTATTTAACATTTTATGAAAATAACTTTATTATACTCAAAAATATTATATTTATAGGAATAAATAGAGTATTACAAAAGAAAACAAATAAAAAACTATCGTGTTTTATTTTATCATTATTTTACATATTAATTTGTCTTTTATTAAAAGTAAAAACAAAAGAAGAATTTATACTAACTTTAAGTTACGAAAAAATACACAGAAAAGAAGATGGAAAAAAAAAAATGTACAAAAATTCAGATCAATTAAATAAGAATAATATAAAAAAAAAAAACAAATTAAATATAAAAGATATGAAAACGTTTTTAGTCAAATATTTAATTAATTTAATTGATGAAAATAAATATAAAAATATAGATTTTATTAATAAGAAAAAATTTAGTAAAAATATAAAAAAAATTTTAAGTGTAAAAAGTTATGAAGATTTAGAAGATTATAATTATTACCCATATAAGTATTATAAAAATAAAATGGATAAGAATATAGATAAGATGTTTCTCATACAAAAAAAGAAAAAAATTATGATAGTTTCTTCTTTTGATACAAAAAAAAATTTAAAAAAATTAAACTATTTTTCTAGTAATTTTTTTAACAAATTTATATATACTCTGTTATCATCGTCACTGTTATTTGAAAAAGAAAATGAGTTATTAATAAATGATCAATTTAAGAAAGATATAAAAGATAAAAATTATTCAAAATATAATTTATTAGATTATATTATTTATTGTTGTTTTTATATAATATTTTGTAAAATTAAATTAATTAAAACAATGAAAATTTTTTATAAAATGAACGAAAAATACATCAAAAAAAATTTTGAAATAATAAAAATGAACTCATATATATATAATAAAAAAAAGTATTCCTTACTACAATTTCACTTATGTATTGAGATTCTTAATTTAATATTTAGTAATATTAAATTTCTACCATTTAGTTCAATTAAGTTAATTTTTGATATATTTTTAAACAAAATTTTTTTATCATTAATTGTAGATAAAAAGGATAAAAATATAAACAATTTTCAAAATTTATTTTACAACTTTTTTTTTGTTACTTTTTATTCACAAACACAGAAATTTATATTATTGCCTCATTTTATTTATCAATATCAAAGAACACTTCACCTTTTACATTTATTATCTAATTCATCAGTTTGTAAAAAGAAAAATTTTTTTAATAATTCTTTTGTTTTAGAAATTATAAAAAATTGTTTTCCACAGACAGATTTAAATTTCAGTAACTCATATGAAAATAAAAAGAGTGACGAGAAGAAATTAACTGAAGCATCTCAAAGATTGTTAAGAAGTAAAAAAAAAAATTTGAATTAATATATAATAAAATTCCTTATTTTTTTTTTTAAGTGGAAATACATTTTAAATTGTACTTTAATTAGAAAAATATATGAAAATAGTTTTTTAAATCTCTTTTAAAATTTATATTAGTCTTTTTTTTTTTTTTTTTTTTTTTAAACTCTCTTAATGTTTATCTTCTTTTTTTTTTATTAATATTATTTTAACCTTTTCAGGCTTTAATTTTTATTTATTGTTTTAATTTTCATATTTCTTTATGTACTTATCAAATTTTTTATTCTTTTATTTATATATCTTTTTTTTAAATATATATTTTTTTGTTTTTATTTTATTATTTTTTTTTTTTTTTTTTTATATTCTATAACAATTTAATTTGTTTATCCACATGTGAAGCTTTAAAAAAAAAAAAAAAATGGAAGCAAGATATTAAATTTATATTAAATAATAAGACACACATGAAACATACACATAGAACCAATTTTTTCTTGGTTTTTTATATTAAATTCAATTATTTTTTTTGAAAAGATAATTTATTTGATCAATTACATAAATTATATTTTATAAAACCTTTTATTTTGTTTACTTATATTGACAACTTTATTCAATTTGTTATTATATATTAAATGTATGTATAACTTTTTTATCTTTTTTTTTATCTCTTTAGTTCTATTCACAATATCCTTTTCCCTTTATATTTTTTTTTTCTTTTATTTTTGTTGTATTAGAGATACTAAATTTATATATAAAATTTTAACTATTTATTTAAGAATTATAATTAATCTTTTTCTTATAAATTAAATACATGTATATAATATATATATTTAATTTTATGTCTATTGATAATTTAATAATAAATTTTACTGTTCTCTTGATAATATAATGCATATATATATTTTTATAAGCAACATAGAGATTATTTTAAATATTTTATAAAAAATAAATGTAGACAATAAAAAAAAACATAAAATAAGAAAATAATATAAAATATAACGATGTATAAACGGATTAAACTAAAAACATTTTAAAACATTAGAACAAAATTCAAGAAAAATGTATGAGATTTTAATAGAATATATATTAAATTTCGAAAGAAGCTTTTACATTTACGATAACGATAAAATGAAGTATATTGTGTAAGATAATTAAAAATAACGTAAACAAATATAAGGAATAAAAATAATTGCATTTTCTTATTAATAAATTACAGTAATTGAAATAAATTAATTATTGTGATATATATTTATTAATACTAAGCATTAAATCTTATATTAGAAGTTTTTTTCTTTTTTTTTTTTAAATTATTAAAAATATTTATTTAGAATTTTTATTTTTCCATTCATAAAAAAATAAAAAAAAACACTTAAATCAAATTATTTATCTATCAATAACAATACACTTTTTATGAAAAAATATTTTCTATTTTTAACAATAAATTTTTTAATATAAAAACAAAAAAATATATTAAAACTAAAAAGAAATATTAATATATCTTTATATTTAGATATTAATGAAACACTGTTTCTTTAAGATATATATATATATATATATATATATATATATATATATACAATTTTTTAAAAAAAAATTAAGATAATCACTAAACACAATATTTATTATTTTTTTTCTTTCCTGATTTCATTAAAATATATTTTTTTTTATTAAGGAGATAAAAACTCATATATATATATATATATAGTTTTAAAGAATATGTGCTACAAAATATATAAGGTTCAAATATACACAACTTATTTTTGAAGTTTATACATTTTCTTTACTACTTTATAATGGCAAATTAATATATTTACATTTTTTTTTTTTTTTTTTCGTTTTAATTTTTATAAAATTTAAATTATTTTTTGAATAGTTCAGTTTAAAATATTCTATCTTAAAAAATAATACTTATTCGTTTATTTTTTTTCAATTTTCAAAATTTTAATTTTTTAAATTACTATAAATAGAAAATCACCTAATAAAAGGTTGATTAATGTAAATACAATACCTTTAAGTTAAAAAGAAAAAAAAAATGGTGATTCATTTTTTATTTTAAAACAATTTGTAGAAACAAAAGATTCAAAATAAAAAAAATTATTTGATGAGAAAGAAAGATTTTCATATAAAGCAATTTATTGAAATTATGAAATATAAAAATAAAAAAAAATTAATTTAAATCTATCAAAAATCTCATAAGTAAATATTTATATAGTACAATCATAATAAAAATAAGAGAAAGTGAAGAATATATTTCATTATATAATGAAGTATATAAAAGAAAAATATATATAATTTATCTAAATGAAGTATAAAAGTTTAAATAATTCATATAAAGTAATTAAAAAAAAAATTAAGTAAAACAAGCGATACGCAATTTGCCTATTAATAAAAAAATAAAAGAAATTGTGTAATTCTGCTATATTTAAAGTAATATCATAAATAAAATGAAAAGTTGTAAAAATAATGCCAATTTTTTTTGGTGTAATTTAAAAAATAAATTAAGATTAGATGGACGTAGTTTTGAAGATTCAAGAAATATTTCAATTTATTTTTTAGGAGACTATGGAAATGTAGAAGTATCAATTGGATTTACAAAAGTTATATGTAGAATTACAAGTGAGATAGTGAAACCATTTGATAAAAGACCAAATGAGGGAATAATAAAAATAAATTTAGATATAGATAGTTTTACTAATGTAAATGATAATTTAAAAATAAGTGATGAATGCTTAGAAATAAGAAACTTAATTGAAAGAATTATAAAATCAAGTAATATATTAAATTTTGAATCTTTATGTATCATACCTCATAAAAAAGTATGGTGCTTATTAATTAATATTATTGTTATTGAAAATGATGGGAATTTGTTTGATTCATGTTATTTATCAGCTTATAGTGCTTTAGTTCATTTTAGAAATAATGAAGTTAAAGTAGAAAATTCTGACATAATAATTGAAAAAGATGAATCCAATTATTCCCCTTTATCAATTCATAATTCACCTATTTTAACAACTTTTGCTTATTTTAATTCTGAAGACGTTTGCTTAATTGATCCTTCATTACATGAAGAAGAATTCATGTCAACAAAACTTTCTGTTGCACTTAATAAAAAGGGGCAGTTAATTAGTATATTAAAGCCAGGAGGTTCTCCTATATCTTATTTAAAAATATTAGAAGCAATTGAGCTAGCTAAGAAGAGAGTTAAATGTATTTTAAAAATCTTAGAAGATGCATTAGAAGAAGATAAAAATTTAAGAAATGATTTAAAAAAAAAAAACTTTCATATTAAATATTCTTGTGATCCAGTGTCAATAACATATAATGATAATTACACAAAAGCTTTAGATATTCCCGTAAATCAGTCATTAAGAAATAATTGGAATATTGAAAAAATTATAAAAAAATATGAAGAGTATATTAAATTACAAGATATTAAACAAGAAGAAAATTTAATTAATCCCAATACAGAAATTAATAATAATGAAAATAGTAATTATAACAAGCAATATGTTTTAAATGAAGAACTTAGAAAAATAAAAAGCGAAAACAAAATAAAGAATGAGAATCTTTTATATGTCGATAATTATAATGATTATATGAGAAACATAAAAGACGAAAATTTTTTAAACATACTATCTAAAAATAAAAACACATTGGATAATATAGATACAGGAAAAATAAAAAGACAAGAATTTGGCGACAACAATTCATATTCACATAATATTAAATTTTTAAAAACTAACGATATACAAAAGAAAGAAGTAATAAATTTTTCAAACACAATGGTACAAAATATTAACGAAAAAAAAAATTTTAATACGAAAAATAATAAGGAATCATTAACAACAAAAAAAGAAGATTCCTCGGATATTGATTTTTCAATTGCTATTAATGAGAATTTAAAAAAAAAAAAAAAAAAAATTAAAAAAAAAATATAAACATAAATCATTTTATTTAGTAATATTATATAAAGAAATAGTTTACACAAAAATAAGTGAAAAAGAACAAAAAATGAAGCAAATTAATATACATAATTAATTAGACAAAAATAAAAAATATTATATACTAGGGGATAATTACATGAAATTATTTACAACATAATACTAAAATGTTTTTTACATTAATTTAAAAAAATTAAAAATTACGATTTATTATTCTTTTTATTATTATTATTTTTTTCTTTTTTTTTTACGTTTTAATAAATTAAAGTATATATATTTTATGTTAATGAACAATTTGTTAAGTCTTTTTTTTTTATTTTAAAAATTAAAAATGTATCTATGTTGTTATATTTTTCTATTACTCTTTTTTTTTTTTTTTTCTTATTTCATTTTATATTTCTTTTTTAAATATTATTTAATTTTAGTTATTTCTTTATTCTTTTAAAATTATAAATTTTTTCAGTTGTATAAAAAAAAAAAGTAATATAACTTTTTTTTTTCTTTTAAAAGTAAAAAAAAAAAAAATTAATATAAGAAACATTTTAAATAAAGCTTCTCAAAATGAGAAGATTTAATTAATTTTAAAATTGACAAAATTAAAAAGTAGATAATTATTTAATAATTGATTTGAGTACTTAAATTTTTTAGTATCATATAAGTTTATGATTATTTTAAAATTATTTATGAAATTGTACCTATATATATAAATTCATAAAAAAAATAGATGCAATCTTAACTTTCAACAATAAAAATAAAAGAAAAAATTCTTCTAATTATAAATTTAAGTAAAATTATGTATTTATATTTTTTTTTTTAATTTTTTTTTTTTTTTTAGGATCTTCAATAATCCAATAATTTTATTTTTTGTATTTTAAAATAAAATGTGTAAAAATATAAAAAATAACAAAAAAGTATAATTTCAAATATTTATATATTTATATATTTATATATTTATTTATATGTTGTAAAAAGAAAATAAAAAAAAATGGGGAAAAAAAAATAAGAAAATATAATTTAAAAAATAGATATATATATATATATATAATTTAAAGAAATGTTTAGTATCATTTAAAAAAAAAAAAAAAAAACTATAAAATGAACTTAATATTTTTATTATTGTTTTTTTTTTTTATTGAAGTTAATTGTAAAAAATACAATTTATTTTCCATAAGAAATGATATTTATATTAGTAAAACAAAAAAAAAAAAGATATTAAAAATATATCAATTAAAATTTAGAAGAAAAGAATTTAGCTGTACAAGTAGAATTCCAAAAAAATATAGAAAAAAAAAAAAAATAAAATACTTTATAAAAAATAATGTTATTAATGAGAAATATAGTAACATAAGAAAAATTAAAACAGTAATATATACAAAAGAAGATGAAGATAATAATGATGTGTATAATTTAATTAATGAAGATAAAAATGATAATGATGATTATAAGAATGACTTAATAAATTCCAATAAAAAATCTATTGATAAAATAAAGAAAAATATAAAAAGAGAGGATGAAGTAACATATAAATATGTTGAGGAAATGGAGTTGAAAAAAGTGAATATTAAAGGAGTTGATATTGAATACAGAATATATAATTTAGAAGAGGGTATATATATAGTTGACGAAGAAAATTATGAAAAAGTAAAAAAGTTATGGAATAATGATGAATTAAAAAAAGCAAAAGAAAATTTCGAAGCAAATTTTGATATAAAAAATCAAGGCATTAAAGATGATCAATGGATAATGTTTCCATTAGATTATGATGAAAATAAAAATATAAAATTAATAAAAGCTGATTTTGATAATCCTGTATATGATTATATATTAACTTATTATGATAAAGAAAGAGATTATTACTGGAAATATAAAAGAAGAAATTATTATAAAATGTTCCGAAACACTGAACATGAGATACCACCTTATAAATCAGAGTTAGAAAAGGACAAAAGATTTTATAGTAAAGAAATTATTGTACCTAAAAAAGAATTAGATAACAAAATATTTAGACAGCCAATGTTAAGTGATGTTTTGACTGGTGGTTATAGTAGAGAGCCTATTGGTTTTGAGTCGTGGAGATATGTAAAATATCCTTACGGTAATTTAATTGAACATCAAAAATATAGTCAGCTATATTGTGTTAAAAAAAATGGAGACGATAAACCAAATATGAGATATTATTATTTAGGTAATAGTAATTTAGCAGTTTCTGAAATTTGCTTAGGTACAATGAATTTTGGTAATTATATAGATGAAAAATTAGCACATGAATTATTTGATTATGCATATGAAGAATTTCAAGTAAATTTTTTCGATACAGCAGAAATATATCCCTTGCCTGTTAATGAAAATTTATATGGTTCTTCAGAAGAAATATTAGGAAATTGGTTAAAATCAAAAGGAAAAGCAAACAGACACAAATTTATTTTAAGTACTAAAATATGTGGTAGAACTGATAAAATTCCATGGCTTAAAAAATATAAGAAAAAAAAATGGGAAGAACAAAAAGCAGAAGAAAAAAAAAAAAAAAGAGAGGAAACCTCATTATCATCAAGTAAAGAGGATTATTATAAGAACAATAGCTCATATGATAAATTAGAGAAGTTAAAAAAAAAAGAAGAATTATATTTAAAAAAAGATTACGAAATGATTAATAAAATAGAAGAGATAGAAAAATATAACAATGAAGATAATCTTATAACTTTAACCAAAGAAAATATAATATCTAGTGTAGATGATAGTTTAAAAAGATTAAAAACTAACTATATTGATTTATTACAATTGCATTGGCCTGATAGATATTACCCAAATCAATCCTCTGCTAATTTTAGTGATGTGTTATTTGACTATAATAAATATTATGATGATTTTGTTCCCTTTATAGAACAGTTGCAAGCATTAGATGAATTAAAAAAAAAAGGAAAAATAAGAGAATGGGGATTAAGCAATGAAACTCCTTTTGGCTTATTAAAATTTTATGAATTATGTAAAAATTTGCATATTTCCCCACCTGTATCTGTTCAATTAGAATATAATTTATTATGCCGAAATGATGTAGAAAAAGGCTTTTTAGAAATTGTTAGACCTCAAAATACTAACATATCTATTTTAGCATATTCTCCATTATGTGCTGGTATATTAACAGGGAAATATTTGGAGTATACTGATTATACAACAAAAGGACGAATGCAAAAGTTTCCATCTTATATGAAAAGGTTGAGAGGATCTCTAGCCACATATATTATTCGAGAGTTATATTACCTGAGTCAGAAATATTATTTTCCTAATTTAACGGTAGCGGCATTAAAATGGGTTTACACAAGATCATTTATTACTTCAACCATTATTGGTGTTTCTGATTTTTTACAATTAAGAGAAAATTTATATTCCTTAACAGACAAAGTATTATTCACTGATAAACTCGAAAGAGAAATAAATGCCTTACACTGGAAATTCAGAGATCCAATAAGAATAATACAATAATTTTATATTATTATATAATATACTTATTTTATATTAAATATATTATAGATTTCAAATATTTTTGATAATTAAAAATTTTTGAAATATTTGATATTTTAAAATTGAAAAAGAAAATAATCTTTGTTTTTTTTATTAATGCATAATTTTTTTTTTTTTTTCTTCTCATTTTGCATGATAATTTTCATAATATTTTACTTTATATAAAAACCTTTCAATTATTTTTTTTTCTTTTTCTTTTTTTTTTTTTTTTGTTAAATATTTTTTTTAAATAAGTGTTTTCAATGTTTTTTTTTTTTTTTTGTTTTAAAAATTTTTTTTTTTTATGCTCAAATTTGAAATATATTTATATTTATGTTTATTAATTTTATATTTAATATAAAAAATTGTAATTAAAATTATTTTTTGATTATTTCATAAAAGTGTAATGGATAAAGCATTATTTTACTTAAGCAATCATTCAGATAATATATGTAGTGTAAAGTTTTTTGATGAAAATAATCTTTTATCTAGTTGCAAATGTGGACTTGTTACCTTATGGGATTTAAGTAATATGAAAAGTGTACACAATTATAAGGTGTCTAATTATACTGCATTATATTCTAATTTTTTTAATAATGAGAATTTTTTTGTAAAAACAAAAGAAGGTTCATTAAAGATATGGAATATAAAATATGATAAATGTGTTATAAAATTAAATGCGAACAACTTTACTTTTGCTAAACCTTATTCCATAAATAATAAATTAATTACTCCTATAAATCATAATGGGGATATAGCAATATATGATATAAACATTAAACAGAGTAATTTATTTGATAAAGACATATTTACCAATGATGATATTTCCTATTGTAATAACACGCCTATACATAAGGGAATACAATCAAATGAGAATGATACTCATATTAATAATAAATCAAATAATAAAAATCATAATAATTTCAATGATAATATATTAACTTATAATAAAACAAATACATATAATAATCTTGTTATATCATTTAAAGAGATAAAAAATAAAATAGGGAATATAGAAATAATATGTGATAAAGAAAACAAAGAGTACATAAAATTTCCGAATAACAATTTAAAAATGTGTAATGAAGTAATAGATATATATCCTTTAAAATATTTTGGTGAAACTTTTATGCTTGTTTGTTACGAACCTTCTTTATTTTGTATATATGATTATAGAATGACTAATAATTTGATTTCAAGTTTTATGTTAGATATGAATAAAAATGTTCTAAGCTATAATATAAATAATAATAATTGTATAGTTAGTACGAATAGTAACTTTATGTATTACTTAACTTTTGATAAAAATCAAAAAGTTCATTTAAAAAAAGTAATACATAATGAATACAATAATAATAATGTAGTAATAAGATCAGATGATAAAATTTTCCTATCTATTTCAAATAATTCAACTATTAATATATATGAATTACATAAAGTGAAATTAATAGATAAAATTTCTTCATATAAATTTAATCATTTTAACTTTCTTGATTTTCATAATTTATCTGGTTTTTTTGCAGCAGCAGAAAATTCCAAAATTTCTATTTGGAGTAATCATGCTCATAGTTTTAATTCAATTAAAAATAACTAAAACAAAGATAAAATAAAATAAATAAATAAATAAATAAAACGTATGTAGAAAATTCAAGAAAATGAAATAAGACTAATTATAATAAAGTATGGTTAATAATTTAAAAATATGAATATGTTTCATAAAATGAGTTAATAAACAAGGAAGTATATATATTTCTTTTGGAAAAAATAAGGAACAAATAAAGAAAAAGAAATTATCTTATCTTTGTAATTATTCTTATTATAAAAATGATTAAATTAATTATTAAAAATATTACACTTTAAAGTTTAAAAGCAATTATTAAAAACAAGTTTTATTATAGCTTATTCAAAAATATAAACGAAATTAAAAATATATAAAATATTAAAAAAAATAAGAAAAAAAATTAAAAGTATAAGATATAATAAAAGGTAAAAAATATATTATTATTTAGATTTTTTTTCCCAAAAAAAAAAAAAAAGAGATTATGAAAAAAACAATAAAAAAAAATAACTTTATATATGTATTAAACCACGAGTCTATATGTTACATATCTTCCTGCGGTTTCACTCGGTCTAATTATTTTAACAACCTAAATTTAGAAGAAAGGATAGACAGATAGATAGATATATTTATTTTATTTTTAAATAATTTTAAATGGTATATATAAAAAAATTTATTATTATTGTCTTATTTATTTTTTTTTTCTTACTTGTCCTTTTGATAAACCAAAATATCGGCATACAGGGTCTACATCCTGAATTCTTGGTAGTTTGTTCTCTTTAATCTAAAAAAAAAAAAAGAATAAACAAAATAAAATTTTTAATTTTTATTTTAATTTTTGTTTGTAGTTTTAAAAATATTTTTTTATATATTTTTTTTAACTAAATACTTTTATTTCATTAACATTCATTTTACTTAATTATTTTTAATTTTTTTTTTTTTTTTTGTATTACTTTATATCTTTGTAATAAATTCCTTTTTTCTTCACTAGATAAAGGAATATGCTTTGGAACTAATTCATGTTTTGTTATGTTAACCTAAATAATTTTAAATTAATAAAATATATATATTAAAAGTGATTCATTTATATAATTTAAAAGGAATTATTTTTTTTAAGAATTATATAATTTTTTATATTTATTTATTTTACTAATAATTCTGTATCTAAAAAATTTTCTATAATATGTCTTGGTGCGGCCTCTTTAATTGCCTAAATAAAATAAGAGAATAATAAAATGTAATAAAATAGTTTTATTTATATAAAAAAAAATGATTTCATTTAAAAAAAAAAAAAAACTCACATCTCTAGCAAATGGTGTTAATGTATTTTGTGTGATAAGAATTGCTCTTTGAATAGATTTTTCATCCATTTTTTCAGTTAATCTAAATAAATTTTACATGAATATATATGATTAATGTTTTTTTATATATTAATTTCATTATATATATATATGTAATTCTGTTTTACTCTCTTAAGGGTTTTACTCCTGTTTTTTTAATTTCGTCAGCAAAATAAACTATAATCTTATTATTAGAATCATTCTTATGACTAGTAATAATGGTCATCCTAGATCGTCTAAAATGAAATTAAAAAAAATAAAATATGAAAATTTTTAGAATTTCATTAATATATTACTGAGATAATTAAAAGAAAAAAAAAAAAAAAAAGAATTATGAATATTTAGAAATGTAATATATAATTACAATTTCTCATTTTCTTCAAAAATTTCTTTAAAAGCTGTAAAATTCTCAAGCTTTTCTCTTGGTGTTATAACATATCCTCTATCTTCAAGCATTTCACAACAAGTTTTTCTGCATTTATAAAATCTTGTTACTGGATCTTCCATTTTTTTTTTTTTGTTTTTTTATTCAAATATTCCCCAAAAAATTAAATAGATTAATTGTTTTAACAAAACATATATCTATTTATGATGATTTCTATGATATAATTTAAATGTATTATATTCTTCAATGAAACATTTTAAATTGTATAATTATTTTTCATTTATGCAAAATTTTTTTTTCTTTAAATATTTGAATTATTTTATACTAATTAAATGATATGTATTCTTTCTTTAGGAATAAAATTTTTATAAAGGATTCTTTTTTAATATTTTAAAGAAATGTACTTAAGCATTCATATATATTAATAAGTATTTTATTTTGAAAGTTTGGTTTATTCTAAAATAAAGTAAAATTTTTTCAATACAATATATATTTCAAAATTAAATTTTGACCATAATTTTATTTTTATTTATTTTATTTTATTTTTTTTATTATTTCATCATAATGCATTTCAAAAAAAGGGAACTTATAAACAAAACAGAGATCATATTAAATAAAAAATTTAAAGAACAATATTAAAAAAAAAATAAATTCTATATGTTTTTTTTTTTTTCTTTCATAATTTAAAAAATAGCACTATTAATATGATTTAATATACCAATGAGTTAGCAATTTTTGATCAATAAAAATATTTTTTAATTTACAATTAGATTAATTTAAACAAAAAAATTTTTTTTTTATTAAAACTAAATCATGCATTATAGGGAAAAAAAAAAAAAAAGAAAAAATTAAAATATAAATTATTGATAAAAATGCCATATATGAAATTTATAAAATTAAAAAAAAAAAGAAAAAAGAAATATACAAAAAAAAAAAAAAAAAAAAAAAGAAACCATATATTTATAGGATTTAAATAAAATAAAACATATCTTAAGGAAAGCTATTTAAATGAAAATTATAAGAACATAGGATTAAAACAAATAAAGAACTACAAAATTTAATGTAAATAAAATTTAATTTTTTCAAATGTATTTTTTTTTTGAATATATATTATGTCCACCCAACTATATTTTCTTCGATAATACTCATGAGCAAGTCTATACCAATTTTAGAATCATTTAAACAGCTGATATATCTTAATTCTCCTTTACAATGTTTTTGAAATAATTCTTGATAACTTATTTTAATTTCCTCTAATGTTTCTAGACAATCAGAAGAAAAAGATGGGCATATAACATCTATTTTATCACATCCCTCAAGAGCTAGCTTTATTATAATATCTTCTATGTAGGGTTGTATCCATTCCTGTCCTTCAATTCTTGATTGAAAAGCCAAAACATAATCATCTTTTTTTAAATTTAATCTTTGAACCAATTTGTTAGTACTTTCAATACAAAAAAAAGGATACAAATCCCCATTCATCACAGTTTTAGTAGGTAAACCGTGATATGAAATTATTAATTTTTTTCCTTTTCCATTTTCTCTCCAGAATTTTTCAATATTTTCTTTAATAGAATCTATATATTTCTCATGAAAACAATAACCTGATAAAAATCTTAATTCTGGAACATTTATCCAATTTCTTAAACTATCACATACACTATCCAAAGTAGATGCAACTGTGCATTCTGCTGAGTGAGGATATAATGGGAATACTAAAAGTTTATTTATGTTTTCTTTTTTTAAATCATCTAATCCTTTCTTTATTGATCTTTCACCATACCTCATTGCATAAGTAATTGTAATTTTGCTATTATATCTGTAATGATATATATAAATATATAATTAAAAATAATATTTTATAATTATTTTTTTTTTATCATAAAATAGCATTAAACTTATTAACAATAAGTTGTAAATTTTTTTTTTTTTTTTAATTACTTTGCAAATAAAAATTTTTTTAAAGCCAAATATTGATTATATGTATTAACAATTAATGGTGATCCTTCTTTTGTCCATATTTTCTTATATTTTGATGCAGAATTTCCTGAAGTATATTTTTTACATTTTATTTCTATTTAATTAATATGCTATATATATATGTGTTATATTACAATATATCACATTTAAAGTTAGTATTTTAATGAACTATTTTTATTATATACAAAACATTACATTGTAATTGTATTTTCATATTTATAAAATATATCTTTTTAAAAAAATAAAATTTTTTTTTTTTTTTTTTATGTATATTTTTTTATGTATTTACCACTTCTAAACGGTAATATAAAACCGTATAAAATAGGTAGCCAAAAAAATCTATTCAATTTAACAACTCTTGCATCTCCTAGAAATTCTAAAAAAAAAATAATTAAAATATAAATAAATGAAAAGTATACAAACAAAAATAGATTCAATACAAAAAAAATTTTTTTTTTTTTCATCTTTCCTTATATTTGTTAATATGTTTTAATTTTTTTACGCGATAAATATTTATATAGTCCCCAATAAGTTGGTTTATCAGGACTACCTAAATTTGTTATAAGTATTCCTATTTTATTTTTATCTAAATTTTTTATTTTATCTTTTGACAATTTTAAGTTGTTGTAATTTAAAAATTCATTTATATCCATGTTAGTATGAAGCTAGTTTTATTAAAAATTCATAAACAAATTTTTATTATTAATTGTAGATATATATGTAGAATAGAGAATTATTAAAAGAAAAAGAAAAAGAAAAAAAAAAAAATTCAATTTTAAAAATAAGTATATATTTATAAACCTCAATAGCAAAAAATAAAGGATAAAAAAATAAATTACAGAGTTGTTAGAATAAACTAATTACACAAATGAAAAAGGTATATATTTAATTAAAAATAATATACGAATTAAAAAAATGATAACTAATATAAATATTTATATATATACATTTAGCTTATTTGAATTTAATTATTAACAACAATATTAATAGATTATAAAAATATATGTGCAACTTCATTTATTTTTAAAATTTCATATTCTTAAAAAAAAAAAAAAGAAATGAAGAAAATATTTTTAAAAGTAAAAAAAATGCACGTAAGTTTTAATAAAAAATGATATAAAATAATAAAAATTATTATTAGAAAAAAAAAAAAGAAAAATTAAATGAAAAAAAAAAAAATTTATAAAAATGTTTCATTTTATTTTAAATACATAATAAAAGGTTAAATATCAATAATAAAACATGTGAAATGAAGATTAATTTTTCTTTTAATAAAAAAAATAAAAATGAAAATAAAAATGAAGATAAAAAAGTAGTGGATATTTTTTCGTTGTCTGATGATGAAGAAACTTTTGACTTTGAAAATAATCAGAACAAAAAAATTGAAGAAGAAAAAAAAAAAGAAATTGAAAGAGAAATAAAAGAATATATTTATGAACATGAAAATCCTATAAAAGAAAAATGTAACAAGAAGGAACCTGAAAAGAATCAAAAAGAAGGCAAAAAGAAAATACTTTATCTAGGATATAAAGGCGAAGAGTTAACAAAGTTAAACAACGAAAAAATAAATACAAGAGAAAATAGAATATGCCCTCAAAAATATAAAAAAGAAGGAGAACGAAATAAAAGGGATGAAGATCAAAAATGTGACAAATATTATAAGGAAGAATATAAAGGCAAATGCGAGAAGAGTAAAAATAAAAAACATGGGGAAAATTATGAAACTAAAAATATGCTCAATAAAGAAGAAAGAGAAAAAGATATTAGTATAGATGAAATATTTATGAAAAAAGATAACAATCAAACAAATAAATCCAAATATATGAATGCTTTAATTAATAGTACAAAAAGGAGAGCATTAGAAAAAGAAATATTAATTCAGAAAAAATTAAAAATTGATACTAAAAAGGAGGAAAAAGTATTTATAACTAACGCATATAGAAAAAAAATGATGGATAGAGAATTAATCAAAAAAGACATAGAAGAACAAAAAGAAAATATAAGAGATACTCAGCCTAATTATAATTTAAACTTATTTTTAAAAAATATGAATATTCCATCAAGTTATAATAGAAATAACAGAAAATCTTACTATGACACTTCCAATATAAGTGATTATGAAAAGTTTTAAATTTTACATAAACCCAAATGCATATTTTTAAAAAAAAAAAAAATTAGAAACAAAGAAATTTTTAATATATTTTTTTTATTAAATAAGAAAAGTAAAATTGTAAACAAAAAAAATAAAGTTCATAAAAATGAAATTTCTAGGAATTTAACTGTATACCAAATTTAAAAAAATAAAAAAAAATTTAAATATAAAAAATTATGAAAAATAGTTTAAAAAAAAGAAAAAAAAATAATAAAATTTAAAAAAAAGAAAAATTATCATATTATATTTTTATATATTTTATTATAAATGCTTAATTTTTATTTTCTTTATATAATATTTTTACAAGGATATAATTTTTCCAAGGGCCAATTCTATATCCTAATGGCTGAATCCTAACAACATCACCAACTTTTGCTTCACTTTTTTCGTCATGTGCCCAAATTTTTTTTGTATATCGAAAAGTTTTTTTATATCGAACTACATACATATATCTAATAAGACAAAATAACAACAAAAAAAAAAAAAAAAAATTAAAAAAATTTGTTCATTTAAAATTCATTATAAGTGGATATATATAATTTATATAATTTTGATATGTATATAATTTATATTCAATATATTTGTTTCTATTTTTTGTATATTTTTTTTTTTTTCCTCGTTTTAAAATTCTATTAACCTATCACAAGCTACTCTTATACTTTTAGGGTGTTTGTCGTTAATAACATAGCCAATCATTTCATTATTAGCTAAGTTATTTTTAATGACTTTAAAAAAAAAAAATAAATAATAAGTAAATAATAAAAAAATAATAAAATAGGCATACAACATAAATGTTTTTAATACTTTCTTATCTTCTAAATATTTAATTACAGTATATATACATATATATATATATATATTTAATAAATTACAAGTTCTTAGATATCCTGCTGTAGCTCTTTGCCAGGCTTTGTAATGCCAATAAGAATGTATTATATTTAACTTTATCATTTTTAATTTTTACATTTTTTAATAAAAATATATTCCTTTAGCATATAGCACAATAAAAAAAAAAAAATTATGATAATAACACAATTTTTAAAAAGAGTCTACAACTATAAATAATGATATATACATATCTATTTTAAAATATTATTGTTTTAACTTAAAAATAATTAAATATATAATAAACTACAAAAGCTATAATATATATATGTATTTATAAAATAATTCAGATACACATGAGCAAAAAGAATTTTATGTATAAATATTATTATTATTATAATTTCTAAATTTTTTATTATGTATTAGCGTTAAAATAAAAAAGGAAAATATCTTAGAAAAAAGTATTGAAATATATTCAAATGCAGGTAAATAATTTTAAGTTTTTAAATTTCTAAAACATACATTACGAATAAGATCTTATAGAATTTTGATAAATATAAATATATATATGATATATATGCGTAAATTCTTGAAAAGTATGAAATAAACTCTTGTATTATAATATCTTCAATTTTAAATAATAAATATTTTATGAAATTTCAATTTAATAGAAATTATTTTTATTTAATTAATGAAAAAATAAAAAAGAAAATTTTTTTTTTTTTTTTTTAATTTAGGCAAAAGCATTCAACAACAAAATTATAAATTAAAAAAAAAAAAAATTGTTCTACAGTTTTTTATATTTTTTTTTTTTGAGTTAAAACATTTATAAAAGCTATTATTTTAAAAATAAAAAAAAAATTAATAATTATATAACTATAAATATATTAAAACACTAGTAAAATTTTTGTTAAAAAAGAATATAAGAAAAAAAGCGGCAGTATATAATTATATTTCTGTTATTTTTTTTTAATTTTTATATAAAAGTATTCAAAAAGTATACTCTATTTTTAATATATTTTATATATATATGTATATATATATTTGATTTTTTATTTTTATTTTTCTTATTTATATAATTTATACTTTTATTTGGATTTTAGTTTTTTTTTTTTTTACTAATCTTTTATTAACCTTTAATATTTGTTACAAAATGTTTTATCCTGGTATGCTTCGAGAAAGACCTAAAGATTTACTTTCAGATAAATGGAAGATTATTTTAAGAGTATCAGGGTTTCTTGCTTCTTGTTATTTAATATGCTATCACGGAGATTTATTTGACATACCTGAACATAATAAATTATCTTAATATTTTTTAATTTGCAGAAAAAAATACAAAGAAATAGTAAATAAAAGTGATTAAAAATTTAAAAGAATAATTAAAAAATGTATATGAGAAGATTCACAAGAAAATTAAAGATATAAATAGGATATATGAAGATAATTTTCATTTCTTTTAAAGATAAAATAAAATGTACAAAAAAAGAAAAATATTAGGATTATATTATTTATCTTTTTTTTTTTTTTTTATCAAATTTAGAGAAAAAAAAATTTATTTATATAGACACTTTCACATTAATTAATAATGGAAATTTGGTTTTCTTTTTTAATTTTAAGTTTTCAATAGTTATTTAATATTTTGAAATACAAAAAATTATCTTTTTTTTTATTTAAAGAATTTTAAAGTTATATTTTTGTAAAAAGAAAAGGTAGAAAAACTAATAAAAACTCATAAATAAAGAAAAAAAAAAAAGAAATATTATATTTCTACAAATAGGAAAAGTAAATATTTTTAAAAAAATACTATGAAATATTAAACAGCATTAAAATATATATATATATATATATATATATATATATATATATATACATAAACTATTAAAAAAATAAACAAATAAATATGTTACGTAAAAATAATAGATTCTTATATAATGTAATTTAAAAAAATAATGCATTAATTTTTTATTTACATAAAAATTTATTAAAACTTAAAACAAAAAATTTACGAAAATTTATATTTCTGAACACACTGAAAAAAGTATTTATATATTTCGTCATAACTAGGTTTTAACAAAATTTCTTCATTTAAATAATTATAAATATGCTTAGAAAGATCTTTATATATGTTTTTGGATTTTGAACATTTTAATTTTTCAATTATAGCTATAACATCGAAATGTAAAACTTTGGATAATCTTGAAAAGTATTTATGCTTATAAAAATGTTGTAATTTTTTAATTTTTTCAAATATAACATTAAAAGAAAAATAAATATGCATAATACGTGGGCTACTAAATAATTTTAATAAATTTATATACTTTACATAAAATCCGAATAGGAATATATTTTCCTGAGAAAATATTTCTTTATCATCACATAATAGTAAAGAACGAATAACAAATTTATAAAAATTTAGGCTAAAGGAAAAAATAAAATTATTTATCAATTTCTTCTTTAAAACCCTCCTATTATTTTGTAAATTGTTACTAACTTTTTTAAAAAAAGTAATATATTTGTCCTTAAAAAAAAAATAATTACATATACAAAAAAGACTTCTTGGTAATTTAAACGTTTTATTTATTATGTTTAGTTGTTTTAACAAATCATAATCTTTTTTTATAGCATCAAAAATTGTATTTATATTTGATCTATAATCAAATAATTTAACGCAATCATCGCAAAATATATGCGTTTTTCGAATAATTGAAAATTCATTATCAATTTTTTCGCAATATAATTCACTATTACATTTTCTTCTTTTTGTAATATGCTTGTAGTCTTCATTGTTATTAATACTATTAAAATTATTTTCATAATTATCATTAAAGTTATTATAATTATCACTATTAATTTCATTAAAATATTTCAGTAACTTCTTGTTAGATACACATAAATCAAAATTTTCTGAAAAAATACATGTGGAATTTTCGTCAACTTTAACATTACAAAAGCAACAAATTGCATTTAAAGAAAATTCAAAATAAATAGAAATCCAAGGAACATCAAAAAAAGAATAGTATTTTCCTTTAAATTTAAACATTTGAAAAACATCAAAATGCAATTTATTATTTCTATTAACAGGCATGTTTTTTTTAATATTAAAAAAAGTATCTAGTTCTTTTTCTATATCTATTATCTCATTACTTAAATGTATATATAACCAGTATTTATAAAAATCTTCATATTCATCTTTTTCATAGTAAAAATTCAAATCTTTTGTTATTTCCTGAACAGCCGTATAATTTTTTTTGTTAATTTCATAAAAATTACTTCGTTCCTTAATATTCCCATTAAAATAAAATAAGATATTTTCATTATTTTTAGGAGTATTTACATCATCTACATAATTTTTCATAATATCTACATCTTTCTTATTTAGAATGTTTTCTCCATAATCTTTGTCATATAAATATTCATCATTTTCATCATCATATGTAATTATATTTGTTTCTTCCACGTCATTAATGCTATAATTAGTACTTTCATGTGCTTCTATATTATTACCATCATATATATGATTACTATCATTCATATTATTACTGTCATATATATTACTTATATTATTACTATCATTTTCGTTTTTAAATTCGCATATATCTTTTCCTACATTTTGTATATATAACAAAGATAAACATTCTCTCATAAAATAAAAATTCGTTTTTACATTAATTCTCAAAGATATAATTAAATTTTGAATTTCTACAATAGTTAAAAATTCAGTTATTTTAAGTATAATGATTTCATTATGAAGTAAATCCTTTAGATTCATTTCTATAGAATATTATAAAAATTCTATATACTATTAAACATTAATATAATTAATTTATTTGAGGAAATGAGCTAAAAATAATAGATATCTCATTTCTTCTTTATTCTTACAATTTTATTTCATTTTTTTTTTTATATCACTAATAACTTAAAAATTTATATTTTTTACTTGTTTATTCTTAATTATTTAAAGTATTTATTGAAATTTTCTTTTTATTATAAATTATTCTTTCCTTTATTTTTATTTTATTATTTCTTTCTTCATTCCATATTTTTTATTTATTATTTTTATTTAATATTTTATTTTATTTTTTTTTTTTTGTTTAATTTTTATATTTTTTTTTATATTTATTTTATTTTATTTTTTTTTTTTTTTTAATATATGCAAATACATATAATTCAAAAGTTAAAATTCAACAAAACTTATCTATATTAACGATATTTAAAATAAAATAGGTATTTTTTTTTCTTTTTTCTTTAAATTATATTAAAACTTTTTATTTGTTTTAATATGAATTTTTTTTTTAATTTTAAGATAATATTCCTAAAACTTATACAAAATTTTTATATATAGAACTAAATATATGAAAAAAAATTTTGAAAAGTATTTTTTTTTTTTTTACTATTCATTTGCTATAAAAGAATATAAAAAGCTATTTTATATAAATGTGAATATTAGAACAAATTATATAGAATATTTTATAAAAGTTATTTTATAAAATTAAATGCTTCTAGTGAAAATGTATATTATCAACATTAATAAATACATTTGCGAAAAAAAAAAAGATAAATTAAAATAATTTAATTGAACAAAGAATAAAAATACAACTTATATTATTTTTCATAAGAAGAAATTAACAACTATAAGTTAAGGACTAATTTTTATAATAATTATTAATAACTCAAAGAAGTAAAATGTTTTAAAATTATAATAATATAAAGAATAATTTAAAACGGTTATAAGAGATGTTTTACAAAAAAAAAAAAAAAAAAAATTAATTGAAGCTAGTTTATAAAATAACTTAAAAAATATATATTAAAAACATAATTTTAGATTATTAAAAAAATATTTGAGTAGTTAATTACAAAATACATTAAAAAAAAATTTTAATTTTTAAAATAGCATTAAAACAAATGATTTAAATATATATATAATATTATAAAGAATATTCCAATTAAAAGTAAGTCATTGTTTATTTTGTTTTGTTAACTGTTATAAAAAAGGTAAATTTTTAAATATTTTTTTTTTAAGTTCAAGATAACCTCCTTTAATATTGTAGGCAAAAATTTGCTTATCTTTCATATAATCAGTATTTTCACTGAATCTTATTAAATTATGTTCGTAATTATTGTTGATTTTTTTGTTTTCAATTGCAAAAATATCATTAAAATGTTTTGTTATTTTTAAAGAATCAATACCTTTTCTACAAATAACAATAATGACTATATTTCCTTTTAAAGACGATATTTTTAATTTTTCAAAAATAGTATTAATTAATTTATTTTTATTACTAGCATTATCATTAATTAATTCGATAATATCATAAAAGCTCCATCTTATAGAATTTTTTATTCCATATACATTTGCATTGTTGTATTTTCTCACATCTAAAATGCATAAGTGATCAATAGGAAATTTAAAAAAATTAAAATTGTTGTTTAAAATATCTAGGAAATCAAAAGCTTCTATATCATACTTATAAGAAGTTACATACCCACATTTCTTAATACTACTGCTATAATCATTATTTATAATAAAATTATATAATTCTTTAAAATTTTTATTAGAACAAATACAATTTTTATTTTTATGATTAATATTTAATGTTTCAAATGGAACTGTACTTGAAAAACTATTATATGTAAGAAATTTTTTTAGTATTTCGTTATTTAAATTTGCCGCTAACTTAACAGCTTCATTTGCCTGTAGTAGACCAATAACTCCAGTAACAGTAGATAAAATTCCATTTTCATCGCAATCATTATTTTCTTTGTGATTATTAAAATTTTTTAAGCATCTATAACAATTAGAAGAATTTTCACTTAAATTGAAAACATTTACTTGCCCATATAAGCCTAAAGCACTCCCAAAAATTAATTTCTTTTTATACAAAATGCATAAATCATTAATCAAAAATCTACTATTTATATTATCAGTGCAATCTATAACAATATCATAGTCTTTAATAATATTTAAACCATTTGTTTTATCTAAATAAAAAGGATAACAAATAATATTAACATCCTTATCAATATCTTGTATTGTTAATTTAGCAGAAATAGTTTTATTTAAACCAATATGTTTTTCTTTATGTATTATTTGCCTATGTAAGTTTGATTTTTCTACTTTATCTCCATCTACTAGTCCAATTTCCTTAAAAGTAAATTTACTTAAATATAAACAAACTGGAGAGCCTAACCCTCCTATACCAATAATTAATACTTTAGTTTGAAATATCTTATTAAATGAATGAAATGGGATATCAGATACGTTTATATGTTTTCCATGTTTTTCAATAGTTTCTTTATCTAAATTTTTATAGAATAAGCTTTTCTCCATTTTTTTTATATTTTTGTTATATGAAAAATTGTAAAGATAACAATATTTCTTTAATATATTATATGGATTTCTCACTTTAACTTTTATTCTTTTCTTTGTACATCCTATTATCTTTTTCACATAATAACCAAGAAGGAAAAATAAGCCATACTTAATATAATCGACATTAATAAGGAGGTATTCTTTAAAAAAGGGGATATACAACATCTTTTATATAAGAAATTTTTGATTTATACCAATAAAAAAAAAAGATAAAAACGAAAAAAACAAACAAATAAATATATAAAAAAAAAATAAAAATCATTAAAAAAAAAAACAGTATAATATGTTTTATTTAATTTTTTTTTTTTTTTTATGATAATAAGAACATAAAGAAAAAAAAAAAAAAATCATACTACAAACTAATATGTTTTAAAACTTACTACTTTAAAACAGAGAACAAAATAATAATAAAATTTATTAAAAATTAAAAATTATGAAATGATATCAAATTTTGTTATTAATAAAAAAAAAAAAAATTAAAATCCTAAACAAGAGGATATATGAAAAAAAATATAAAAATTTTAGAAAGACCTACTTAATAACATATAATTAAACAATTTTTTTATTTTTTTTTTATTTTTATTTTTTATATTTTTTAACTATATTTAATTCGTTTACTAAAAAAAAAAAAAAAATTAAAAGGATAAATAATATAACATTTTTAAAATAAAAAAATATGTATATATTTGTTGATAAATTCTGTAATATAAGTAAATAAATACTAAATTATTATATATGTATATGCATACCTAAATATATATGAATTTTAATTTTAACAAAAAGAAAATGAAAAATGAAAATATTTAAGTATAAAAATAGATTACTCTTATTTAGATGTTTTTCCTCTATTAATAAACAAAAGGTAAAATTTAAAAAAAAATAAAAAATAAAGAAATTTATTATTTGATAAATAATTAAACTAAATATAGTCTCTAAAAATAATACTTTAATATATGAATATATAATACTTTAAGTAATTATATAAAAACTATATATATATATATATATATATATATATATATATATATATATATCAGTTAATAATATATATTTAATTATTCGATACTTTTATTTAAATATTATTTATAATTTTTTTTTTTTTCTAAGGAGGGAATATTAAAAACTACTTTATACGATGTTCATAAAAAGAATAATGCTATCTTTAAGATTCATCATGGTTATTATATCCCAGATGAATATAAAAATGATACATTAATAACAACTCACTTACATACAAGATCAAATTGTTCATTATTTGATTTCACATATAGACCAATTTTAAAAATAAGTGGGGAAGATAAAATGCATTTTTTAGAAAAATATGTAGGTAGTGACATTAAGGGTTTATGGGAGAATGAATGTAGAATAAGTTTATTATTAAATGAAAAAGGAGGAATAATAGATGATATAATAATTATATTAAGAGAAAATTATTTATTAATATACTTAAATATACAATGTAAAAATAAAGTTTATAAATATTTAAATGATCAACTTTTAGAAAATAATAAATTAGATGTAAAAATTGAAGAATATAAATCGCATAGCTCTATATGTATTCAAGGAAGTAAATCAACCAATGTATTAAATGAATTGTCAAAAGATCTGAATTTAGAAAATTTTAGTTTTATGTCTAGTAATTTAGTTAAATTAAATAATATAAATAACTGCTTATTAAACAGATATACATGTACAGGTGAAGATGGTTTTGATATATTAGTACCAACTAAATATGTTAAGGAATTGTATGAATCTATTCTAAATAATGATTTAGTAAAACCAGGAGGATTAGCAGTTCAAAATACCTTACGATTAGAAAGTGGCTTTTGTACATATGGAAAAGACATTAATGAAAATTTTACTCCCATTGAATCTAATTACAAATGGGTACTAGGGAAGAGAAGATTAAAAGAACTAAATTTCAATGGAGCTAATATCATTAATGATCAAATAAAAAATGGTACAAAAATTAAAAGAGTTGGTTTAATTATTAATTCTAATATCGTTCCTAAAGAAAATTCAAAAGTTTATTCTCATGATGGATCGGATGAAGAAATTGGATTTATTACTAGTAGTGTTTTTTCTCCATTACTACAAAAACCAATAGCAATGGGATATGTAAAAAGTGAAGAATCAAATATTAATAATAGTATAAAAGTGAATGTTTTAAATAAATTAGAAAGTGCTCAAATTACCAAAATGCCATTTGTTCCATTATCAATATATAAAATATGAATATTTTTTTATATATATTTTATCTTTAAAGAAATTTAAGCAATATAAAATTTTTATTTTATAAAATTGAAATTAATATTTTTTTTTAAAATAATTTACAAATAATATATAAAACAATAATTTGTATTATCTTTTTGCTTTATTCTATTATCTTCCATTTATATTTATATGTGTATTTTGAACTATTATTAATTTATTCATTTTATTTATTATTATTATTACCTATTTGTTTGTGTCTAAATTTATATACTTACATTTATTTATTTATTTATTTATTTATTTATTTATTTATTTATTTATTTATTTATTTATTTATTTATTTATTTATTTATTTATTTATTTGTTTATTTGTTTATTTATTTGTTTATGCTTAAAATTATATATATATATATATATATATATATATATATATATATATATATATATATATACATTTATTTTTTTACTTTATTTTATTTTTATTATATATATATACATATATATATATTTAATGAATAAAGTTTTGTATACTCACTTCAATTAAATATACATATGTATATATATTATATGGTTATTTTTTATTAATATAAATGTAGTACATATGCAATATTATCTTAATAATTGTGCAAGTTTTTTTGTACACCGTTGTTTAAATGATATTTTACTTATATACTTTTTTTTTTTTTTTTTTTTTTGTTTTAATATAAAGAAATTTTTATAAAGGAATTAAAATTGAGATAAAAAAGAAGTAAACTTTCTTAAAAAAAAAAAGAAAAAACGCAAAGAATAGTGTCTAAAATTTATTAAGAAAATAAATTAATATATTTTAATTTTTAAGTTAATAATAATTTTTTTTATTTATTTTGATGAATGTTTAATCGTGTATATTTCTCGTATGGATGGTATTAATGAAAAAAATAATTCTACTTACTCTTTTTTTTATCAAAATTTAGCAGTAACAGGGTTTTACGAAGAAAATGCTCTATTTATGACTGTAAAAGAATTATTTGATAATTCTATTGATGCTTTATCTAATATAAAGGACGAGGAAGACAAAAAAAAAAAAAAAAAAATTGAAATATTGATAAATGAATATAATAAAAATTTATCATTCTATGAAATAATATGTAGAGATAATGGGGAAGGCATTCAGATTAAAGATTTGGAAAGTTTTGCTGAAATGTTTTTAACATCAAAAGATAAACGTAAAACATGTGGAAAATTTGGAATAGGTTTAAAAACAATATTATTATATTCTTTTAAAACAGCATATGGATTTTTACATATTAAAGTAAAAGTTGAAAAAAATAAAATTTGGGAATTTATGCTAGTAATTGATAAAAGTTTAAATCACACATTTGTACAAAATTTCAAGGAATATATTGATGGAGAATGGAATTGGTCAGTAGAAATATCAGTTATTTTAAAAATTAATAACAAATTTATTAATGATAAAAGAATTTTTTTATATATAAAATTAGCACTTTTATGGAAGAGAGATATTAATGTTAAGTGCTGCTGTGATTCTGAACAGTTTACATATTCTTGCGATGATCATTTTGAGGATGATCATTTATTAAATTTAATAATTGATAATGGTGTATCTATGATATTTCAAAAAAAACACTTAAGTTCTTATAATTTTAATTTAAATATATGTATGGATGTAAGAAAATCAGATAAAATTCTTACAAATACACCAAATACCAATATAGGTATTATATTTTTAATACGATATGTAAATTCTATGCCTCTTTTCGGTTCTAATACCGATTGTTCTATAACAAATGATTTCAAGTAGAAAAAAAAAAAAAAAAAAGTAAAATGAAATATAATTAAAATAATTTAAAAATTTTTAACTTTTTTTATTTTTTTTTTATTTTTTTTTAATAAATATTAGAAATTTTCTAAAGTTATATGGTCCTCAATTTGGAATGGAACTTTTTTCTGTGGTTATATTTTTATGGCTTATAAAATTTTATCTTTTAATATAAATATAAAATTTGAAAATATACCTAACTTATTTATATGTATGTTTTATTACTGATATAGATGGAAAATTCTAATGAAATTTATTTAGATGAATTAATTAATTTAGAATATTTTAAGGATCTAAAACATGTATTAATTTCCTTAATATATATTATTTCATTTTATAATATATAAATTTTATTTTATAAGTTTTCTTTTTTTTTTCTTTTTCCCTTTTTGCCTTTTTTTTTTTTTTGTAGATATGTGACACATTTTACTTAAAGAAATCAGAAAAGTCTACATGGAATTTAATGATTTTAGTACATGAAAAAAATATTTTGTATATAAACAGATTTTTTTAAAAAAAAAAATGTGATAATTTATTTTTATTTATTTGCAGGGAATAGATGTCATAGGCAGTGATATATCTTTTGCTAATTTAAAAAAAAATTGCATAAAAGTATCTTTTTTTTTCTTTTTTTTTTTTCCTTTTTAACAAACATTTACTAATAACTTAAAAATGTTTTTTTTTTTTTTTTCTTAGGAGGGAGAATATTTATCTAATATAATTAAAAAGTGCTTATTAAATTCATTTAACAATATAAAAACAAAACTACCGCAAGAATTTGAAAGTTTATCAGATTATCAAGTAACACAAATATATAGACATTATAATATACAATGACTTGTAATAAAAAATTGAAATATCATAATTTGTGTTCAATTTTTTTTTTTATTAGCTAAGACAAGCATTAGATATATATGGTACCCAATTGGCTTCTTCTCTAAGTAAAATAATTTTAAAAGGAAGAAAAGAATTTAAGAATAAAGTATTTTTTTTATTGAATGAGAAAAAAAAAGAAAATTCTAATGTAACCGAAAAAGAAAAAGAGGATAGTTTAGAAAAATACACAATTCATGCAAATGAACAAGATCTAATGGAAGAGCTTTATTGCTATATCAAGTAAATATAAAATAAAAATAAAATTTTAATTTTTTTTTTCGTTATTATAAATTCTATATTAATTTTTATTGGGTTTTTTAATAAAATTTAATTATATAATATATTTATAAAAAATATTAAAATATAACTATGTTATTTATAAAAAAAAAAAAAAAAATTAATAAAATATATTTCATTAAAATAATAGACATGTAAAATTAAAAAGAAAAATATAAAAATTAAAATATTTATATTTATAGAGAAAAAGTTTTAAGTGATGAAAAAGGAAATGAATATGTTAACACAAAAAATGATTTATCTGAAAGGTCAAATGCATCGAACTATGAAGATGAAAAAGATGATGAAGAATATGAAGAAGAATATGGTGATAAGAATGAAAGTGATGATAATGAATAAATTTTATTAGACAAAAAAAAAAAATAAAATTGTTTAGAAGAATTGAAAAAATAAAAATAATTTGATTCCTTAGGAAATATAAATCAAAAATAACTTCTCAATACTAAATATGATCTTGTGTATTTATATATATTTTTATTATTAAATAAAACATCATTACAATTAATTACATATACACAAATTAATTTTCATTTACACGATACTGTTTTTTGTTATTTTATTTTATTTTATTTTTTATTCAATATCTATATTTGTTGCAGATAATGATGTATTCATAATATTTAAACTGTTTAATCTTCTCTTTGTAATAATTGTTATATAAACAATTGCAACTACACCAATGACAAATCCAACTAGAAGAATGATTAAATTGCTCCAGTGATTTTCTAATTCTTTAAAAAAAAAAAAAATTTAACGAAAAATGTAAATAACAATGTTAAAAAAAAAAAAAAAAAAAATCAATAATTATAATACCTGATAAATTAGAAATATCCTGTAGCAAAGCACCAATGTAAACAAAAAGAAAAATACCTGTTAATACACAGAAGAGTTAAGGAGAAAAAAAAATATATATAAATTAACTTTTAATAATAATTTATTATTATTTTATATATTTATGTACTTGGTAAAGCAGAAACGGATCCAATAGCAAAATGCTTATATTTTAAGGATGTTACTCCTAATATATAACTAACCACCGATGCAGGTAATATTGGTGATAAACGAATTAATAAAACGAACGACAGTCCGTTTGAATTAATTGCCTGATTAAATGCTAAATATACAGGATATACCATTAATTTTTTATAAATATAATTATGAATAACATATCTTGATATGAAAAAGCATAAAGACATCCCTAAAACATAACCAACTGCAACTGAAAAAACAGCTATGGCTATTCCTAGAACTTTGCCATATACACCTGAAAATATTAATCCTGATACAATACACATAATTTCTACTGACATGAATAATGGTGAGCAAAAAGTAAACAATAATATAAATAAAATAATGCTCCACGATCCTTGTTTGCTTACCCATTCAATAACTATGTGTATTAATACAAGAAACTTTTTAAATTTTGTGAATACATATACAATTAATAAAAGTAGTAATAGTATTAATGTTATTTTTCCTGCTATTAGCATTTTAGTTCTTATATGAGATCTTCTAGAACCTATTAAATCCCCTGATTCAATTAGAATATTTCTCTCAGAATTTTTATCATCATTATATTTATTTTCGAAATCATAATGAGTTTCAGAACATTCTTCGTTACTATCAAAATTAATATTTATATTATCATATTCCTTATTTATTTCATCTAATGGTTTATCATTATCATTAATTAATTTTATTTTTTCTAAATTCATGTTATTTTTATTATCATTTTTAATATAATGAAAATCATTTATATTTGCATAATCATTTATATTACTATTACTTTCATTTATTAAGTTATTTTCATAATTATAATCTAATTCTGTATTATAATTTTTAGATAACAATTCCCTTTCTTTATCTACCTCATTGAAAATAGTATCATAATTATTATTTAGATATTCATACTTTTTATTATTATGATTTTCTAAATTATCCATTTCTTTTTTCATTTATTCTTCCTTTTGTTATTTAAAAGAATTTCCCTTAATAACTTATTTTTCTTTTTTCTTTTTTCTTTATTCTTTTTTTTTATTTTTTTTTATTTTTTTTTTTTTTTTCCTTTTTTAAATGTGTGCGATCATTTATTATCCTCTTATAAGCAAAACAAAAACTTCTTGTTATATTACATATAAATGAAACAAATAATAAAATTCCTAATCAATTTATAAATGTGGTCTATATTTATGTATTCAAATTTTAGAAAGATTAGTGTTTCAACATTTTTTTTCCTATTTATTATATGTGCTTTCCTTTATTATATTACTTATTAAGAATTCTATGCTTTTATTGGAAATAAAAAGAAAAACTATTTTGTCTAACTTAAAACACCTATATTTTATTCATATAATTATCTTTTTTTTTTTTTTTTTTCTTCTTTTGTGTGTGCGAATTATATATCTTTTTAATTTTTATACTACACATAAAAAGTAAGATGAATTTTTTTCTTTTTTTAATTATTGATATTCAATATCTATAACAAAAAAAAAATATATATATATATATTCACTAATATTTTTTAATATTAAAAACAATATGCATATATTTAAAGATCATAAAGGAAAAAAAAAAGGAGAAAATTAAACACTCAAATTTTTTAAAGAATTTTATAACATATTACAAAATTTATTTATATTAAATTCCACGAACAAAAAATTTTGTTTTTTATGACAAAAAAATACAAAAAATAGAAAAGAGAAAGAAAAAAAGAAAATAATAAATGTAAAATTAATATATAATTAAAATTCATAAAAATATAAGAAATATAAAATTAATATAATGGTATTTATTTTGCTATAAATTATTATAATTTTAATGTGCTCCTGTAGACATTTTAATACATTTTATTATATTCTTTCATTTTTTTTTTTGTACTTTAATATTCCAAAAGAAAAAAAAAAAAAGCGATATATTGAACTGAAAAAGAGTGTATTATATATAAAACTTTTTTTATATAAGATATAAATATTTATTTTAAAAATTTTAAAAATTAAAAGAATAATAAGAGGAATAAGCAAAATTAGTTAAAAAATATGCATGACAAAATAAAAAAAAAAAAAAAAAAATCACAAAAAAAAATGTATTCTCTATAAATATAAGAAAAAGTGATAAAGCTCTAATAAAAAGTTATAAGTTTATCCTTTTATTTTACTGATTTAAAAATTTCCTAATATTATGGAAATTTATTCGAAAACATTTTTTTTTTCTTTTCAAATATAAGAAATTATATGAAATATTTTTTCCTAATATTTTTTTTTTTTTTCGTTGATATATAAAAGTAAAAAAATGAGAAAGAAAAAAAATTAAATAACTTAAAAAATTTACAAATATGTTGCTGCATGTAATTTTAAATTTCATATTTTCATTATAAGTAAAAAAAAAAAATAAAATAAAAAAATTTCTTTTTTAGAATTAAATTAAGCAAATATATACTCAAAACGGAAAATTTAATTATTTTTTTTTTTTGTTTCGTTTGAAGTTTTAATTGATTTATGATTATTAGATATAAAAATATGCATATTTTTGTAATCTTTAAATAAAAAAAAAATTATATATTTCATTGTTAATTAAATCTTTTTTTTTTATTTCTCTTTTACGAGCTGTAAAAATTTACAACATCATTATTTTAATAATTTTTTTTTCTTTTTTTTTGCCCTATACTATTAAGTTGACATGATTTTTTTAAATTTCTTTTAGTTGCAACTTTATCATTTTTATTAAATTATAATAGTTTTTCTATTCTATAAAACATCTTATAAATATTTTTAATTTTATAAGCCGTACTTTAACTAAAAATATAATGAAGAATTTTTCTGTTAAAAAAATTCATATGACTTTTAGGAGAAAAAAATAAAACTATATTCTTTTATTTTATTTATTACATTATTACTTAACTTTTTTTTATAGATTATAATTAAAAAAATAAGAATAAATTAAAACCTATGAAATTATTGTATTATTGCTACTGTTTTAATTTACACATTTTAATTTTTTTTTTATTATTAATTCATTTCATTTTTCTCATTACTGATTGACTCAATTGGAAAATTTTGATCTTTTTTATGTATTTTTTTTTTTTTTTTTTTGATTTATTTATATATTTTTTTAATTTACAAATAAAATTATGACTTATAGAAAAAAATTAAGCATATATATTCAAAAATAGTATGAGAGAAGACCTATTGTATTTATAATGTGGTTTTATTTTATTTTATTTTTTTGAGTTTAATTTTGTTTTATTTTTTTTTTTTCTGTTTTTTGTTTTTTACATTAAGATAAAATTCATTTTAAAAGATCAGAAATATGAAAGCTTTTGTTGATAAGGTACAATGTAAAATGAATATATGAAAATATAAAAAATAAATTTTCAATAAATTAATCATTTTTATTTTCATTCTCTTTCTATATATATATATATATATATATATATATATATGTTTTTCGTGTTTTTTTTTTTTTTTTTTTCCTTTTTCTATATTGTTAATCTTTTCTTTTATGCCTTATATGTTTGTATCATTTTTGTCTATTTTAACTTTTTTTTTTTTTATTTAAAGCAGTTTCGAAAATCTAACGAGAACCTAAAAGACGATGATGAATTCTTTATTGAAAGGAAGCACTTAAATTCATTACACAATTATTTTTCTCATTCTTTGCTATATTTAGAAAGGCTGGACAGTGCAATAAAAAATATTAATATTATGATAAGTGATTTAAATACATGCTTGATGTCCTTTTTTGAAAATGATGTAAACTTGGAAATAATTAAACATGTGTCATATATATTGAATTCATTTAATAATGTTAGAGAAAAAATAACAAGCCAAATTACACAATCTAAAACTATGGTTAATAATACCTTAAATAAAATAAAAAATGTACAGAATTTATGTATAAAAAAAAGGCATTTAAGTTCTTCAATAGAACATTATGAAAAAAAGATAAAAAAGCTGCAAGCAGTAACGACTTCTAATCAAAAGCATTTAGATAAGGTTATAAGAAATGAACATAAATTAAATAAAGTTAAAACAGATTACTTAGAATATCATGAGAATATAAAAAAAGGTTTTGATTCTATTTTAGAAAATAAAACAAGTAAAGTTTTATTTGATGCAAGAAAGGTAAACATTATATATTGACAAATGATATTTGCATAATTTTTTTTATAATATTATAAATATATATATATATATTCATCTTATTTAAGAAATTAAATTATATGTAATTATCTAATCTTTTATATTTTATTTATATTCTTTTCTATATTTTTTAACTCATTCAATTTTAAAACTTAATTTTTTTTTCTTTAGGATTTAGAAATTTTATTGTGTTATTTTTCCTTAATGAATTCTGTATCTCTTAAATTAAAAGATCCTTTAAATGAACTAGTATTAAAAAAAAAAAAATTAATAATGAATCATATATGCATTATACTAGTATTTGTATATATGTTTATCAATTTTTTTTTAAATTCCTTAGAAATTGAAGTACTTTGATAGAAAAACAACAAATAAATTACCAATAGAATATAACTTTTTCTTAGAAGAAGAAGATAATATGAATATTTTCACTGAAAAAAAAAAAAATAATAATAACCCTTTTTCCTATGATATAGACAATAGTGAAAATAATGCATACAAAAGTTTAGAGAGCAGTAATTTACAAATTAGCTCTAATGATAAAAAGAACAATAATATTTTTAAAATTAAATCATTTTTAAAAGTTACTGACAAATCATCAAAAATAAAAACTCTGCCATCCAATTTACCGCCAATTTTTCCTCAATGATAAAATTGAAATTTTGTTGAGAACAAATTATTTACATTTATTTTACATTATTTTTTTATTTACCTAAGTATTTATTTAGTTATTACTTTTTAAATAATTATGATAAATATAAAGAAAAAAAAATGAAAAACTTTTTTTTGTTTATATATATATATATATATATATTTTTAGTCAAAAAAAGTTTAAAAAAAAAATATTAATTAGAATATTAATTTTTCTTTTTAATTTGTTTAAAGATTCACTTAATGTATATTTATAATATTCTTTTTTAAATTATGTATTTTTTTAATTGAATATTGATATCGTTTTATGTTTTTAGGCAATTATATGTTATTTAATTTTTTTTTAACATTTTAAAACTATTGATTAAACGTTAATATTAATACACTTTTTTTTTTGTTTACTTTTTTTTTTTTTATTTATACAGTTTTTTTTTCTAAACACGAATTTTAACATTCATAGATAAGTTTTTAAAAGATTCCATTCTTTTATTAATGTACAATAAGAATAATTGAAAAAAAAAAAAATTTAAGTAAAGATATTTAAAGTAAAAAAAAAGAAGAGTACTGTTTTGTTTTGATAACATTTTAATTTCAAAAGCTTGAAAGTTTACTTTAGTTTTTTTTTTGGTCTTAATTGATTGGTTCTTCCACATTTTTTGTTCCTACAGTTTGTTGCTCTTGGATGTAAACGAGCATAACATTTTCTGCAAATTAATTTTTGGCAGTTATATTTTTGTGCTAATTGGGCTAGAGATGGTTCTATTGCTCCTCCTCTTAATCTTAAAACCTGTTGAATCAAAAAAAAATAAATAAATAAATAATGTAAAAGAATTTGAAATGGATTAAATAAATTGTGTATATATTTAATTATTCAAATAAAAAAAAAAAAGTAACTCTATGTATTTAAAATAAATTGAAATATAAAAATTATATTTAAAATCACTTATTTTTTTTCTATATATTTAGTAATAAAAAAAATAAAAACTATATTTATATAATAGGATATTTAATATTTAAATTATTATAATAAATGCATATATAACTAATATTAATTTCTTGAGTTTATATATTTATAAGAAATTAATCATAAAAAAATTGTAACTTCATATTTATAATATAAAGATGTATATATATTTATTTGAAAATTTTAAATATTTAATTTATTTAAATATTACCAAATGTAGTGTTGATTCTTTTTGAATATTATAATCTGATAAAGTTCTTCCATCTTCTAATTGTTTTCCTGCAAAAATCAATCTTTGTTGATCAGGTGGAATCCCTTCTTTATCTTGAATTTTTGCTTTAACATTTTCAATAGTGTCAGATGACTCTACATCAAGAGTTATTGTCTTTCCAGTTAATGTTTTTACAAATATTTGCATTTTTGTAAAAATAATATTAAAAATTAAATTTTATTATATAAAAATTAAATATATTTGTGTTAATTTCGTTATTTTTTCTTCAGTTATTTTATATATACATATATATATATATATATATATATATATATATATATATATATATATATAAATATAAATATTTCCTTTAAATATTTGAAAATTTAAAAAAGAAAAAAACCTTAAAAAAAAAATTATGTTTTTTTAAAATACTATTAATTTTTTAAATAGCATAAAATTAATTGTTCACTTTTTTAATTTTTATTTTTTTAAAAAAATTTTTAAAAAGCACTTAATTTTTTTTTTTTTTTTTTTACAGTGTACACCGTAAATTTAAATAACTTTCATCACCGCATGTATGTTAGATAAATATTTTTTTTTTTTTCTAATATTTTTAAAATATAATAAAATTTTTTTGTAAAAAATCTTTTATTAAAATACTATTTTTTTTTCTTTTCTTTATTTTTTATTTCCGTGGAGGATATGTATTTAATTCTTTATTAAAAAAATTTTTATTAAATAAGAACTACAAAAAATATATATACGAATTCCTATATATATTCATATATAAATACTATATAAATTACATATGGAAAAAATTTAATGAAAATTATGCATAATTAAAAAATATAATTTTTTAGGAGAGATTAAATATTTATTTTTAAGATGTATTAAAAAAAAAAAATAATAAAATAATCGGATATTATGATAAAATAATTAAAATTTTGACGAAATTTCCTTTCATTTAAAAATAAAATAAAATTAATAGAAAGAAAAAAAAAACTTGGTAAAGATTAATGGGATGTTTTTCTTGAAATTTTAGTATTGTTAAAATTCATGAAATTCTTAAAAAGTTGTATTATTAATTAAAATTATTGTTGAAACTATAAAAATTTATAAAAAGAAAAAAGAAGTTACAAAAGAAAGTATTTATGTGATAAAAGAAAAAAAATAATGCATCTCAGTAGAAATATATTTAAATTTTATCCAAAAAAATTTTTTTATAGAATCATTAAGATTCTCCGAAAATTTTAATGTAATCATATATAAAAATAGAAATATAATTATTTATTTATTTATTTTTTTTTTTGGCATTTTGGTTTTCTTTATTCTTTCGACTTTTAAGTGTGTAACTATATATCTTAAAAAAAATATTATATAGATTAGTATTAAGTTCAAATAAAATTATTGCATTATAGTAACATATTTTTATTTAAAGAAAAAAGGGAATTAATTGGAATTTCAAAAATAATATTAAGATGAATACAATTAATGAATTTGATAATATTAATGAAAATAATAATAATGAAAAAGGAGATTATATAATAAAATCTACTACATTTGCTAATAACGAAAAGATGTTTGAATGCCATTCTAAGATAGCACCTGTTGATAAAATTAACGTTAATAATGAAAATATTGAAATATTCATAAATAGTAATAATATAACTAGTCATATAAATAGCGTAATGGGTTATGTTAACAATTTGTTTACTAAAAAAATAAATGAAAAAAAAGGAAAATAAGCCTTTTTTTCTTTTTTTAATTTATAACTTTTATGTATGAATTTAAAGAGCATTATTAAGTAACAAGATAAAGGACAATTCTCTTATTTTTTTATATAATAGTAGAACTTTATATAAAAATAAATTTTTTTGATAAATATTTTATTATAAATATAATTAACAAATAAAATATATTTTCCATTTTTATGTTTCATATTTTCTTTTAAGTATTAAGTAAAACTCTTTAAAAATATTTTTTAACGCATCCTTTTTATTCAATTCGATGTAGAATATATATATATATATATATATATATATATATATATTTTATAACATAATATTATAAATAACACATTGAGTAAGTTATTATCCGTTCATTTGTAATATTTTTAGCTGTATTAAAAAAAAAAAAATGCTCAATATTTTATGCGTTAATAAAATGTTAAATATATTTATTATATGATTTTCTAGTTTAACTAATAGATAATAATAAAAATGGATATATATTGTTAATAATTACATTATGTATTAAATATATGTATAAATGTGTACATTTATATTTTTTTATTAAAATATTTTATTTATTTAGACAATATTTTGAATTAACAATAAATTGTGCTATGGTGCATGTGTATATGTTTTAAAAAAAAAAAAAAAAAAAATTGGAAACTTAATATTTTTAAATGAGATAAGTGTTTTGTTATTTACTCTTTTTATATTATAACCTTTCCTTTAATATTCACTTTTACATAATTTTTTATTTTCACAAATGTACATTTTGGTTTCTCATAATAAAAAAAATAAATGAAATCATAATATGAAATGTTGAATAAGCGTATATATTTTATTTAAAAACTTTTTGTTTTTGTTTTTGTTTTTATTTTATTTTATTTTTTTCATTTTACAACTCTATAACATCTATGCAAAAATGATTTCTTTTCTTTTTTAATAATTTATAACAATTATATTAACAAACTTATGAAATTAAACTTAAATTACGAATTAATTTTAAAACATTTACTACTAGTATATATATGTCTTTATGGTTGAACTTTATTTTTTCTAAAATATTTTCATTTAAAAATGGATCATGAAAAACCAATGCCTTTAATAAAAAGTGAAGATGAATTATCTAAGTGCATTGAAATATTAAGAATAAAAAGGCAAGAAATTCATGAACAAATCTTAAAGGTATAAAGATAAAGAAAAAAAAAAAATTTCACGTAAATAACATATGTATTACAAAAATCAAAATTTTAATGAATTTTTATTTTATTTTATTCTATTTTTTTTTTTTTTTTTTTTGTAATATTCTTTTTCTTTATATATTATTTTATGTATATATTTTGTTTTCAATCTACATGAGGAAGAAGACAAAGAGAGAATGCAGAAAGAGATAGCCATGCTAAATGAAAAATTACAAAAAATTAGTCATAGTATAGCAAAAAAATCTCAAACACGTTTAGAATATGATAGAACAATTAAAGAAACATCAGCAGCATATTCAAAAATAAGAGAATCTGCTAAATCATTATTACACATTTTAAAAAGGGAAGAAAATCATTTGGGTAATAAACTATATAGTGGAGCATCAGAAGATGATTTAAAATCACTCAGAGAATTAGGAAATTTACGTAATTAAAAAAATTCACAGGTATATAGTTAATAAGTGTAGAATTAATATATATACCTTAATATATAAAAATCAAAGTAGTAAAAAAATAAATAAAATAAGCTAAATAAAAATCATACAAATAGGATACTTGATTAAATAGAACAAAACTTTTATAAGAAAAAAGTATAGTATACATATATATGGATATTATGAAAATTTATTCTACATTATTTATTTAAATTAAAAATTGTCTTGTAAATTTACAATAATATCACTTTATAATATTTTTATAATTTTTAAAATATTTTCTCTCAACAATGTTATTTTCTATTGATAATGATGCTATTTTTATAATAATGAATAAAAATAATTATAGATAATTTCCTTTAAAATAATATTAAAAATAAAAATAATTGAGGAAATTACACTTCTGAAGTTTTATATAAAAATCAAAATTTTGTGGAATAATATTTTAATACATTATTTAATATTTATTAAATATTAAATAATTTTTTTTTCTTTTTTTTTTCTTTTTACATCAAACGCTTTTAATTATATTTTAAATAAAAACTAATTATTATAAACTATTTGTTATATATATAAATATATGAATATACTACAATATATATCTATTAACACTAATTTCATAAAAAAAAAAAAAAAAATAGAATTTTTTTTGAGTTTTTTTGGAAAATTTAACAATAATCTCTGAAGCTATAACTTAAATACATTAATTATTCTAAAATAATTTAACATGATATTAAATTTTTAAGAAAGATACTTTAACAAATTAAATATTGTTAAACTTTTGAGTTCACATTTTATTTGAAAGAAAAAAAAAATTTTTTTATTTTTTACATTGTATTTTTACAATTAAAAAAATTTTTAATTCTTTACAACAAAAATATAAATTTTGTCATTTTTACTAAGAAGAAATAAAAATAATACGAAAATTATATAGATGTATAAAACTTAAAACGATTATTGCTAAATTATTTTTTTTTAAATATAAAAGAGTAATATCTTATTTTTCCAATAATTTTTTTTTTTTGTTTTTTTTTTTGATAAAAATGCTATTAGATAATTTTTTTTTTTGAAATAAAAAATATTTTTTTTAAATAAAAAGAAAATGAATAATCTAAATAAAGAAAAAAGGTTATTACTTTTAATTACTCGTGTTAATATGCTTATAAATTTATTGCAAAGTAGATTAGCATATCCATTAATTTACCCATTTAATACAACAGCTTTAAATAATGAAAAATCATTGGAGTTATATTTAGAAAAATTAAGGAAAGATGGAAACTTTAATGAACAAGCATTTATGAAATCATTAAGTTTTATAACACCATCTATTATTTCTTTAACCAAATTAGTGCACATTTTAAAAGCAGGTTATTCTCTTTGTAATTACTCTGGTGTTACAAATAAATTAACTTATTTAGATAGAAAAAATAATAGAAATATTTTAAATCAACATGAAAAGAAATTACATTTATTAAAACCTCAAGTATGGAGATTATTAAAACCAAACGATGAATTAAATACAAAACATTTAAAATGGAGAAAATAAAAATGAAAAAATAAATTAAAAAAGAAAAAATATAAAATATTTATATTCCTAGTATTCTTATGTGTATAATTTATATAGGCACAACGCAGTTAATGTTTTTTTTTTTAATTTTTACTTTTTTATATAAAAAGTTTTCGAAGACAAATTAATATAATATTATAATAAAACATTTAAATTGGTAATTATTTATATTGAAATAATAAATAAACAGAAAGATAAAGTTCAATATAAAAAAAAAAAAAAAAAATGATATTTTTGGTATATATTACAATTATTTAATATATTCAGAAGTGAAAATAACTGACATATATGTTTGTAATTATATATAAAATGAAACGAGTTCATAACTACATAAAATATAAAGTATGATATAATAAAGAGAATATAAAATCATTTTAAATTTAATAAGATATCATAATTATATTTTTTTTAAAATAGAAATTAATATTTAAAAAAGTAAATATAAAACATATCTTAAATAGAACATAACACAAGCATTAGATAATTATTAAAATAATTTATTTTATTTTATTTTTTTAATTATTTAACTTATTATTTTATTTTTTTTTTTTATTTTATATATATATATTTTTTAATTTTTTTTTTTTTTTTTTTTTTTTGTTTTCTTTCTTATTAACTAATCTTATTTAATATCAACTCCAAGTCTTTTAAATATATCTTTGATATTTTTATGTCTATCTAATATTTTAAGAAATTTCATTTTAATGCGAGGATCTCTTAATAACACTGGTTTATTAACAATTTTACAAACATCTAAATCATTTTTATGTCCATCTTGAGAAAATTCTTTCCATCCTAAAACATTAAATTTATAGCAATCGCAATCGTCAAAATTAGAATTTTTACTTAACTCATTTGTTTCTTTAATTTCATTAGTTGCATTTTTACTTATATTATTTTGGTTTCCATTATTATTTATGTGTTTCAAGTTAGGAGAATCAAAGAAATGGCTATTGTTTACGTCCGAATTATTAGAAGATATATAATTAGAATTTTGTGAATTATTATTTTCATTAGTATCATGTGTTATATTATTATTACTATCTTTAATTTCGATATCATTATTACTATTATTGTTGATATCATTTTTATTATAATTAAAAAAAGGAGGATTAGTATCAGATATATTATGATGACTTTTCATATGTAATGTACTTATATTTTCATTATTTATTATGTTGTTATAGTCATATATTTTTATGTTTTTATTATTATTAACATCACTTTTAATATTATTATTTGCTTCAGCAACATTATTTAGGTTAATGTTATTATTTGAATTAAAAGAATAATTAGATGAATGAATATTATCAATGCCTGCATTATTTGCTATATCATTATCATAATTATAGTTATTGTTATAACTGTTAATGTTGTTATTATAATTATTAAAATTATCATAATTATCATTATTATAGCTTTCATAGTTATAATTGTCATAACTATTAATATTTTGACTATTATAGTTAAAATTATCATTATAGTTATCATTATTATAATTATCATTATAACTATCATTGTTCATATTATTATAATTTTCTTTATTAATATAATTTGGGTTATGAAATTTTTTAGAGTTTCTTAAAATATTCACTTTAGAAGGAACCATTTTAATTGAATTGTCCATATGTTTTGGATCGTTTGGTTTCATCTCTTTATTAGCATCTATTCCTATTTTATTAACCAAATTATTTGTTAAATTATTTTTATTTAATGTAATATTACTATTCTCATTTTTTATATTATTCGCATTTGAACTGGTAGTAGTATTATCATTATTTATATTAGTCATAAAATCATTACTATTATTTATATTATTATTTACATTTATTTTATTAAGGTTACTATTTATTGTATTACTTGTTTTATTTTCTTGGTTACTTATATTTTTATTTATAACATTATTAAATTTATTTTTATTATTTATATCAATATTTTCATTATTTTCATTATTCGTTTCATCATTTTCATTATTATTATTATTATTGGTCGTAGTATTATTAATAGTAGCATTTGTGGCTTCGTAATCATCAACATGTTTTGATGGAGCTCTTGATGATAATGTTTTTCTATTTCTGAAATGATCTTCAAATGTGTTTTTATCAATTCTCTTGAATTGTTTACCTTTTGATTGCATAAGCTGAGTATTTAAATCTATTTTTTTTTTTTGTAATTTATTATTCTCCTCTTTTAATAGCCTTATGTAATTATATAATGAATGGTTTTCATCAATTTCTTTTGATTTATTTTCTTGAGCAATGTTAAATAGTGTAAAACTTTTTCTATCTTCATCATTTTCATTCAAATATATATTTGACTGAATATCACAAAGTATATGAGAACAGTGATCATATAATTTCTTATTAACTGATGGAATTAAATTATTTGAATTAATATTTTTTATAGTTATTAAATAGTTATCATCTAAGTGTTGATGAGATTCAAATGATTTGATTATTTTATTTAATATGCTTTTAGAGAAAAAAATATCACTTAATTTACTAAATAAATATTTATTGTTTATTGCTAAGTTAATATCATTGAAGACATTTTCAAAAAAAAAGGAATAATCTTTTGATTTATCATCTTTAAGAAATATTCTATTTAATATGTTTGTATCTACAGTATTTTCATTTGTATCATTTTCATTTAAATTATTGTCATTTACCTCAATTTTATCTAATCCATTTTCATTTATTTCATTAATTTCATTGTTTGATTTATATTCATCTAGTTCATTTACATTATATAAGTTGATTACATGTACCTCATTGTTATTATTTTCTATTTCCTGATTTAAGTCTGTTTTAATTTCATCATTATTATTATCTAATAATTGTTTTTTTTCTTCTATTTTTCTTCTTTTTAAGGATATTTCGCAACTTAGAAGAGCACTATCTAAACTATTTTTTCTATGCTTCTTTATATTTTGATTCATGTACAGAATATTTAATTCTTTTATATCATAACATGTAAATAAAAGAAAGTTTTTAAAAGTTATGTTTGAAGCAAACGAAGAATTTAAATTAAGAACTTTTTTCTTAATTGATTTCAATTTATCAATCATACTTAAAATAATTTTAGATAAAATATATAATGAACTGTTTTGATTTATATTTATATCCTGATTTGAAATTTCATTATTTGTTTTTTCATTTGTATTAATACCAGAAATATATGATGACTCTAATGCCTTCTCTTTTTTATTTATTAAGTCCTTTTCTTTTGTATTATTTGTATCTTCATCACAATTTTTCTCTATTGCATTAACTATAAAGGCGTACAGATTATTTAAACTATTTAATAAGTTATTTAAAAAATTGTTTTTAAAATCTTCTATATAATTTATATCATCATTATTTATTTTTTCATTTCCATTTCTGTGACTAATTTTCTTTTTTTCCTTAAATGATTTTTGCCTTTCAAAATTGTTTTTATTTTGTTGAATTTTTATAAATTTCATAGTAAAAGAATTATCATTAAGAATTAAATGCATAAGAATAAATAAAGAATTAAAATTATAATTTATTATTTTTAAAATAATATTTAATATAATATCTATAATATTAATATATTCATATAATTCAATAATTTTATAATTTGTTTCTTCAATAATATCAAAATAAAAGGAAAAGAATTCTAATAACTTTCCTATATTAATATGTTCATTTAATTTTATATAAAAATCATATACATGAATATATATAATTTCATTATTGTGATTTTCAATATATTCTTCCATGCTTAGGCTATTATTTTTTTGGAAAACTGTTTTTCTTTTCATTTTATCTTTGTAATTATGTATATATCTAAAAAAAAAATTAATCAATTTCTTTTCTACATTAAAAAAGGTGAAGAAATATAAAATTTTATTTTTCACTATTTCATAAATATTTATTAAACAAAGATTAACAGTTTTTATGTCAATATAATCTGCATATTTATAAAGTATTTCTTTATTATTGTTGTCAACAATATTTTTTGTATTAATTAGTTCAAAAAAATAATTAATAAAAAAATTTATGTATTTAATAAAATTGGGACACGAAAATAATATTTTCTTTTTATAGTTATTATTAAGATTCTGATATCTGTTAATTCTTTTTTCTTCTATACTTTGATTTATTATAAATTCCTTTTCTTTATAATAAACTTCTTTATTAATGAATAAAATATTATTATTATTATCAAAATTTTCATTAACATCTTCTTTTAAACATGTTATTTTAAATTTATCTTCATTATATAAAATGTTATGTTTATTAAAAAATATAAAAAGAACATATGCATAACCATGAAAAATAGTGCTTGACAATTTTATAATAAATCTAATAAGTTCTTGAGGGAATACTTTTTTTAAATTTTTAATCATATTATATAACATGTTCAATAATTTTTTTGACGGAAAATATATTAGCTTAATTAGTTTATTGTAGTTATTTTTATAATTATTAAAAAAGCATATTTTTAAAATGTCCAGGATAAATGAAAATACATTACAGAGCTCCTTAAGATGATATATCTCTTGATTATATGTGTAGTAAGCATTATTTGATTGGGTATTGTTATATGAAAAAAAAGAAAAGTAATTGATTTTATTCATACATATACTTGTATTGCTATCATTATTTTTATTAAACGAATTTAAATTTTTTATATTATTTATTGTTTTACGAACATATTCAAATAAAATTGAAAATATAGGTATTCTATGGTTTATAAATATAACGCAACAATATGCACTTAAGCATCTTCCAATAACATTATTACTTTTGCTTACTCTTATAATAAAATTGATATAATCACAAAAATCTTCAAAGCTTGTGTATTCCCTAATTTTTAATTCTTTTCTTATTAATGTTAATTTTTCTTTTTCTTCTTCCTTTAAGCTATTCATATTAATGTTTTGATCAAATAAATATTCTTTCCTTCTCAATTTATCTAATATATTTTCATAGTGCACTTCATCACTATCTTGTAAAAAATTTTTAATAGAAAATGGAGAAGTAGCACCTTCTGACTTGTTATAATATAATTTTTCCTTATTATTTTTATCTTCTACTTTGTTTTTGTAGTTTAGATAATCATTCTCTTTCTTATCATTGTTTCTCATAAAATTATTATCATCATTATTACTCAAAATATTTAAATTATTATTTTCATTATGCAAATCTCTTAAATTTTTTTTGTTTTTATAAATTTTATCAGTAGATAAAAAAGAAATTCCTTTAATTTTATTTCCTATATAATTTTTTAAAGCATCTTCATCAAAACAATTATAATTCGCTTGATTATTTGCATCGTCATTGCTATTTTCATTTTCATTCAAATCTTTCAAGTTAATTGTCAAATTACCTATCATAGAAACATAATTATCGTTTGATTTCTTATTATTATCCGAATAAAACACCTCTTCATAATCATCAGAAGAATAATTTAAATTAAAAATACGAAAAAACTCACAATACTTCTCATTCATTATTTTTTTTTTTATATTTATAGAACAGCATAAATATAAATTTCTTCTTTTTTCAATATTAAATGGATTACTTAATTTACAATATAAAATTATTTTTTCTAAATCTTTTTCCTTATTTAAATTTTCTTTATAATCTTCCTTTTTTTCTTTAATAATATTATTGTTAATATTTTCTCTTTTGTTCTCTATTAATTCATCATTCTCCTCTTTCTCTCTATCTTCGTCTTCTTCTTCATCTTCTAAATCACTAAAATAATTTATACTACTATTATTTAAAATATGAGAATAATAATTAAATGTCTCATAATTATTTTTACATAAAGTTAATTTGTCATATTTATGACTGTTTTTAATAATAGAAGAATCATTTAAATATCTTTTTTCTTTTATATTATTATTAATGGTATTTAAATTTTTACTATTTCTATTAATTATATCTTCATATTCCTTTATATCACTATTTTCATTTTTAATATTTGTATTATTATGTAAATTATTATTGTCTTTGTATATTTTATTATTCAACACTTCATTTCTATCCTCTTTCCTATTTTCATTTTTTTCATTTTCTTTTGAAAGTTCATCTTCTATAATATTATTGTCTTTTTCTATTTTTATATTTCTACTATAATTGATATTCTCATCAAGTTTATGCTTTGTGTTATCACTAGAAGGAATATCCTCATAACTTGTTTTTTCTTCATTTAACATCTCATATTTATATTTATTACAATTTTGTTCTTCATAGAGTTCATAATATAAATCATCATCAATTATATCATTTGGATGCTCATTTTCTTTATCTTTTACTTTTCTATTCATTTCATTATCTATTATTCTTTTTTTGTTTTCTTTTTCTTCACAAATTTTTTCCTCTTCACTATAATCTTTATAGGAATCCCCCCCTTTGTTTTCTTCTTTGATAATATTAGAATATATATTATCTTGTCCTATATATTGCTCACACTCCTTTTCTTTATTTTCATTTTCTATTTTTTTTATATAATCTTCATTTTGCTCATGTTTTTGTTCTGTCTCATGTTCTATTGTATATTCATCTTCTTTTTCTTCTTCATTATTTTCTTCCAATTCTGATTCCTCTAATATTTCTTCTTCTTCCTCTTCTTCAGTATCACCTTCATTACTTTTTACATTGTTCTTTATACTATCATAACATATATTCTTTAAATTATTAGTAATATAAAAGGAATATATGTAATCTGGAAAAATGTTTTTGAAATCAAAAAATGTTAAAATAAGAAGCATACCTGCTGTACTAAATGATGGTATTGATCTTGTATATTTTAAAACGCAACGAAATAAAAATGATTGATTATCTGACGTTTTATTAAACCAAATGTAAAATATTCTTAGAATATAAATAATATTATATCTTAAAACAAAAATAGAAGAATGATGATTGTATTCTGATACATTATTTGATCCAAGCCAATCATTAAAACTTAATAATTTAGTTAATAAATACAATAAGGAATATAATAATTCATTATTCCTATATGATTTTAATGTTATAGAATTATTATTATATGTTAAATTATAAAAAAAATTAAATAAAATATTTAAAACACTTTTAACAAAAAATATACTTTTTAATCTATTTTTCAAAATTCTGTAAAGATTTCTTCCACTTAATTTATTAAAATTCAATAAAGCTAATTTAAAAATATTTACATTTAAGAAAAATATGGATTTGGATATTAATTTTATTAAGAATTCTAAATTATTTTCATTATATAATATTGTTCCTATATTTTTAAAATTGTTCTGATCATATTTATTTATATAATTTATAGAATTTAAGTAATCATCTGAGAATATTTCTTTTTCATCGTTACTTACGTAATTATTTTCCTCTCTAAATATTTTATTCTCTTTACTTTTCTTTTTAGTATAATATACATCTTTAATTGGCTTGTTTATTTCATCAATCTTATCATTTTTTATACATATATAATTATTATATTCAAAGTCGTTATTATAAAAGAAACCAGAATTATTAATAAAAAAAAATTCTTTTTCTTGATTTGATTCATCTTTTTCGTTTTCATATACATTCATAAAATAATAGATATTATAGCATAAATTCATGTAATAATATAATAAATTTAAAGATAAAAATGGATATGTGTCTAGTTTTTTGCTTAGATTATTACTAGGATTATCATCTAACTCTTCTAATAATTCAACATACTGGTTATTTGTGCTTCCAAGTCGTGTACAATTTTTTGTTGATTGATTTATATATATATCATTATTTAATTTACAATTATAGTTATTTAATTCTTTTGATTTTTTTAAAGAGTACTTATCTTTTTCTATTTTACAACTTTCAATTATTTTATTGACATTAGGAGTATAATTAGATTTTAATGGTAGCAAATTTATGAAAATTTCTTCATTGTTAAACAAGTTTTGTTTTATTTTATTAATATCATTATTTATACTTCTATTTCGTTTATCATCATTTATTTTATTTATATAACTTTTATTTAGCTCTTGATTATATTTATTTAAAATGTTAAAAATACTTTCTTTATATGATTCTTTTTTTTTATTAATGTGCATTTCATTAAATTTTTTTTTTTCATATCTATATAAATCAATATACAAATTTTTTAAATTTTCGTATAAATAAAAAAAATATTTATAAAATAATTTATCACTGCTTATATAATCTTTTAAGAATATCTTCTTAGGTACATTGTAATTTAGTGTACCAAATGAGTAATCTTTTTTTTTTTTTATTTCTCCTGTAATATTTCTAATTTCTTCTAGACATACAAAAATCGAATAACCAAAGTGAAATATAAAATATCCTGATTCATCATAGAATATTAAATTATAAATAATATTTAATATATATCGAATAGATATTAAAACAAATTCATTTGAATTAGTATCATTTTCTTCTATTTTATTAGATATGCTCAAATTTTTTGCATAATTTTTTTTTCTTTCTTTTTCTTTTTCCTTTTCATCCTTTTTTTTCTCTTTATTATCTTCTTCCTCTTCATTACTGTTATCAATTTTGTCTTTTTTTTTTGTAGATTCATTCATTTTATTTTCATATAATTTTTCTAAATGTATAAAATAGTAAAAGAGATAAATAATATGAAGAAAAAAATTATAAAAATTATTATTATTGTATAGAGCTAATTTAGATAAAGGATATGAACATAATACATTAAAAAACTTTAAATATTCTAGTGATATTTCTTCTCCTAAATTAAAAAAATTGTTAATTAATATGTCTACTCTCGAAAATGTTTTCAATGAGCATAAAATAAAAGAACAATAATTACGAGTATTTTTAATATCTTTATAATTATAGCCATCTAAATAAAACTTCTCAGAAATATCCTTATTTCTTAATATATCATTATAAGTATAAACGCACTTTAAATTATCATAATAAAAGTTTTTTTCATTATAAATAAAATCATCACTTATATCATCTAAACTATTTAATAATTCTTTTTCTTCTTTCGTGTTGTTCTCACATGTAGAATTATTTATGTTTACAGTGTTTTCACTTTCAATAGTTTTTAAAGAATCTGTTGTATTCAAAAATTCATTCACATTATCATTTTTGTAACTCATATTAATAATATTTTTATTATCGTTTAAAGATGTACTTTTATTTTTATCTTTTAATGCAGCATTTTCACTATATGGATCTTCAAACTCATAACTCAATTCATTTTCGCTATTTTTTATTTTAATATTGTCTTCACTTAAGTTATCAATATCATCAATTCTATTTTCATTATTTTGAAGAATTTGTTCATTAGCCTCAGTACAGTTATCATCATTACCTTTTAATTTGTTCAAATCATTATTTTTATCATTTATATTAGCATTTAATTCTTTCATTTTTCTATTTATAATTAAACATATACTTTTATACAAATTTTCAAATAATTCTATATTATAATTTGTTAATAGGTTAATTCCACCTGAACAGTTTAGAAAATAAAATAAAAATTCGTTAACTGCAGTAATAAAGCAAATATCATAAGAATTTAAAAATAATGAATTTTTTATATGAACTTCAAATTCCTTTAAAATATATATAAAAAGGGTGAAAAACTGATTTCTTTGTAAATAAGAAATAATATAGTTATGCAATTTGTGTAAATAAAAATTATTCTTCTTTTTATTCTTCTCATTAAAAACAAAAATTTCGTTTTCATATAGTGCATCATAGCAACTGTTTTTACTTTCGTGATTACAAGTATGTTGAAATAACTCTTTATGAACACTTTTTAGTTCATAAATAAATTTAGAAATAAATTTTTTGCTGAATAATGTTTTATCATAATTTCTCCTATTTAAGATTATGTCTATAATACTGCTTTCAAATTTATTAATTTCTTCAAAAAGTTTTACTTTACTCATAATTATACCAAGTAGTCTTTTAATATTGTATCTTTAAAAAAAAAAAAAAATTATAAAAATATAATATAATAAGCATTTAATGTAATAACAAAATATTTCATTAGAAAAAATATTACATACGATATAAAAGATTTAGTGTAATTTATAATTAATTATAGTACTTTAACTATTCTTAATATATATTCGATATGCATAAATTTTTTACCTTTTCATTTTGTTAGTTGATGATAATTTTAGCAATTTTATATATGATGATTCATTACTTTCGTCAACCTAAGATATAAAAAATATATATATTTATATTGTGTATTATATTTCATTTATCATGATATATACATATATAATAATAAATAATTTTTAATATTAAATATTCCTAAAGATTTATGTTTTCACTTAAAGGTGAAAAAAAAAAAAAAAAATGAAAATGCAGACAAATTCTCTCAAATATTTTTTATATCATATTTTAATAGCTCTTTATTATATATTTTTTAATATATATTTTATAAATATATAAAATTAGATAAAGAAATGTAAAATTAAAAAAAAAAGCTACACATAATCTTTTATATTTAAGTTTTAAAATATTCGAAATATTTGTTCTCTAACAAGTTTTAACAACGGAAGAAAAAATATGACAAAAAAAAAAAAAAGTAAAAGCAAATATATATATATACTACATCAAATGAAATTTATATATCATTTTAAAGAAAAAAAAATTAATAATTTAAAAAAAAATACTTTCTATAATAATTTATGAAAATAGAATAATTTATAATATATAAGCATATAAATTTCAGTAAATAACAAAACATAAAAAGGTAAATGAAACAAAAAAATTATTTATATTAAGATAAATTAATTCACTATTTTTAAATTAAAAAAAAAAATAAAAATATATACAAAACTTATTAAAGAATAAAACTATTCAAATCTATATAAATATATAAGGTGAGTAATAACAGAAAAAAAAAATAATTTTTTATGGATTGCATTATATTTTCTTCAAAAAAAAAATATACAAAAATATGCAATTTAATTATAGATAATATATTTTAATAATTTTATTATATGTAATAACACAAAGGTGAAACATATATATTTACATATATATATGAATTTGTCATATATATACATTTCTTATAGGAAATGAAAAAAAATTATTATACATATGAATAGATATGTATACAAATACAAATAAAAAATATACATATGTATATAACTCTATTATATAAATTTTCTCTCTTTTCATTATAAGCATATTCATTATTATTTTATTTTTTTTTTTATTATTATTTTTTTTTTTTTTAACTTACATAATTGCAAAAAAGGTTCATAACATAAGAATTAGAAATGATAGCAATAATAGTCTTTAATATTGACGTTTTAATTTTCCAAGATGATAAAAAATAAATATTATTAACATGGAGCATATCAATTAAATAAATTAAAACATGAGGAGATTTATTATCAAAATATAAAACATCTGAGTTAAAATTCATATGTATTATATATTTAGCTAAATCTGAATATAATGCACATCTTCTTAATATTAGTAAACAACCTAGTATATCATGAATTTTAATTTGCATATATTCTGAGTAATTTATAAGAAAATTCTCTTCTTTATTTTTTATATTTTTATATATGTAAAATAACCACAATGCTCCATATTTAATTATTTTTTTATATATTAAAATGTCACTTTTACATATTTCTTTTTTACTTTTATATATTTCCGTAAGTAAATTTAAAATTTTTACTATCAAATCATTTCTTGGAGGTATAAAATAATTCATATATTTTTCTTCGTTATCTTCATCTAATTTTGAATCAGTATAATTTGCATCGTTATTTTCATTATTTTTAATATTTTCACACATTTCATTATTCTTACTGTTCATTATTATTTCTTCATTGTTCTTTATATCATTTTCATATGAAATACCTACTTCCTCCTTTTTCATTTCACTTTTTAAATAGTTATTATCTGAATTATTCATTTTTTGAAAATTATTTTTTATAAATTCTTCTTCTAAGATATTTGACAATTTATATAATTCTTTATGATTATCTTCTTCTGATAAATAATCTTCATGAAAATAATCCATTTTATTATATTTCTTCCAAGTAACATTTTCTTCCATTAATGTATTTATATTATATGTTTTTATATCTACCGATTTCTTAGGTGCATATATTTCATCTTTTTCTAAATCTACATTTTCTACATCTAATGTTTCTTCATTAATTTTGCTTCTCAAGTTGCTGTCATAGAAATTTTCTCTATAATATCTATACATATGAAAAAAAAAAAAAAAATGAAAATACGCATAAATAATTGGAAAAAAAAAAAAAAAAATACTTACTTTAATGCTTCATTTATTTCTTCTGATTGTCCTAATACAATTAAGGATAATGTTTTAAAACATCCCTTAATAATAATTTTATCTATTAATAATGATGAATCAATGGTAGAATTATTCAAAGAAGCAAATAATAATCTATTTTTAAAATTATAAGATACTGGATATAATTGTTTAAAATAATGATAATTATATTTATTAACAACATTAACATAAATACTTAAATTACAATCAATAGGCGATGGATGTGTTTTTCCTTCAAATTCTAAGTTATTAAATATTTTATCATTACTTGATAGAATAAGTATACCTGTTAATAAAACCAAATTCTCATTAAAATTTATTTCTTCTACGAACATAGGATAGTTTTGCTGAGAAATTTCATTTGAATTATTTCTATTATCATATAAATATGATTCAGTGCATTTTATTTGATTTTTAATATCATCATCTGTTTTCTCAATATGTATAGAGCAAACTGATGTTTGCGAATTAATTAAACTATTATAATTTATATTATCCTGATCAAAATAGTTCTTTTTATATGCATTTAATCGAGTATTTTCTTTATTATTTCTATTTGCAGAATTTTTATTAAAATATGATTGCTGATTATTTTTACTTTCTAATTTTAAATTGTTTGAGCTCAATGAATTATTATTAAAGGTTGTTCCATTATTACCTTTTTTTACTCTTATATCGTTATTACGTTTATAAAATTTATTTATATATTTAATATTGTAAACAGATTGCCTTATATTTCTAACATATTTTTTATTTTTATGATTTACCATATTTTTATTTACTACGTTCCTTTTACTTTCTTCATCATTCTCGTTTTTTTCTTTATTAAAATACATTTTATAAATAAATAAATAAATAAATATATATATATATATATATATAATTAATATAAAAAATAATTTCTTTAATTTTTATAACTATATTTAAATGACAAAAATATTTGATATATATATACTTTTTTTAAAAACAATACAAAAATTGAGAAAAAAACATTTTCTCGCTTATTTATTTTTTTCTTTTTTATATAACATTATTTAATTTATTGTAATGTATTTAGTTCATTTTACTCCAATGTTTTTTTTTTTTCAAAAAAAATAATTTAAATACAAAACTTTTAATTTTTAATAAATATATTGGATATTTATATTAAACGTTTTTTACTTTATTTTTAAGGTGAAGTTTTTAAATGTTTTAAAGTTAAAAAAAATAAATAAATAAAACTGTAAATTTGTGTTAAAAAAAAAGAAGTGTAAAAATATTTAAAAAGAATAAAATAAAAATAGAAAATGAAATATAGTAAAATAAAACACTAATATAAAATATAATAAAACATTATATACAATAAAAACATATATTAAAAATATTGTTATAATAAAATTATTTGGAGATGACTTTTACATATATCAAATATGATTTCTTTCAAAAATTAAAAATTAAAAAAAAAAATAGTATAAACAAATTTTATAAAAATATTTAAAAAGATTTTGTACGCATAGCATATTAAAAAAAAAAAAAAAAATATCTTAGTCATCTAAATTATATATATAACATTTATTTTAAATAAATAAAATTTTTAAATAATTTATCTTAAAATATAGATTCTCTTTTTCTTATTTCATTTTATTTTATTTATTTTTTTTATCATAAATTTTAATTGATTTTGTGAATCTTTTAAAAAAAAAAAATATATATATAAACCTGTAAAAAGATATATTTAAAAATATTAGAAGTAAATTTAATATGAAAAAAATAAAAAACATGCTATAATGACAATATATTTAAAAATTATTGTACACTTTTTATATAAGTGATGTTCTGATTCACATTTAATTATTTTTTTTGGAAATTTTTATTTTTTTTTTTTAAAAAATATAGCATGATTTTTTTTCTTTTACGTTGTAGAATATTTTAGATATGAACATAATTATTTTTATGAAAAATATTACAGAAAAATAATATTCAATGTAAATTTATTTTCAGAAAATTTAAGTAAATTATTGAAGTCCCTTTAGAATATATAGATATAAAAAAAATTATATATATATATATATATATATATATATATATATTAGAATACATATATAGTTCATGAAGAAATTAAATGATATAATTAAAAATTAAAGAATTTTTTTTAATTGTATAGATAATATATAATAATCATATTTTTCTTTCGTTTTTTTCTTAATAATGTAAAAAATTTTATTTTTTCTAATTTTTTTTTATGTGCGTAATAGGAAAAATTAAAATTAAATTAATTTTGTGGAAAACTTATTTTTTTTTCAGGTTTTAATTAAATCATTAAAAAAAATTAATTTCTTTTCTTTTTTTTTTTAATTTTATAAAGTCAAGAATTTTTTTTTTTTCATATTCATTTACTATCTTAATGTAACTTTAAAAGAAAGGCAAATTTTTTTATAATTTAAAATTTTCTTCCCAAGTACATTATGAAAATAAATAAATATTTATTCTACGATTTAAAGTATTCTTCTAAAATATAACCAATAGTATTCGGGTAGGATAAATGTGATGCGAAATGAAGATGAATACATTTTAATGTTAAAAAATTGGAGATTCCTCCAATTCCTTTTATTCTTAACGTATTAATTTTTCTGAGTATTTCTGAAACAACATTAGAATTTGTTTGATACTTCTTAAAATATTCGTTTGCAACTGGTTTAACTTCAAAAGAATTGTTATAAGATTTCATTATATCCTTACTTGCATACTGATTCAAAAAGTTATCACTATTTACAAAAAAGTTATAGAAAAAAATTAAAATCCTTTTGTTTATATGCCTTAGTCGGATTACTATATACTTTAAGTGATCATATATCAAATAATATCTAAGTAAATTAAATTCATCATTTCTATGATTAATAAATTTTTCAATATTTTTAATTATATTAATTTTTTCTAAATGAGAAATATATGCACATACATTTTTATTAATAAGCCAATATATAGTAGGAAAAGGCCTAATACATTTTAATAATATTATTTCATTTTCATTCATTTTTTTAAAATTTTCATAATTTTCTTCACTATTTTCTTCTGTTGTATTATTGATTAAATTATTTAATTCAGTACCCACACTATGATTATGATTTTTTATTTCGCATTTAATTTCTTCATTTGACGAAAATTTATTATCATTCTTATGTATTTTATCTATATTTTCTAGAAGATAGGCGCCTTTTTCCAAAGCTGTTTTATCACCAATTAACTCTTTCGAATAACCATTTATATCATTTATTCTAATTTCATTGGCTCTTTGATAATTAGTTAATAAATAAGTTCCATTGTTATAACAATCATTTTTTTTTTTGCTTTTATATATCTCATGTTCATTTTCTTTCATATATACCTTTGTTTTTCCATTGTAATGTTTAGTTCTAATTTCTTTGTTATCTTCACCTTTTTGCTTTTCTTTGTCATTGATAAATATTTGTTCTTTTTTTATTATTTTATCATTATTAATGCTATTACTGGAAGAGACGGAATCTTTATTTTGAAAGACAAAATTTCTTTTACATTGATGAATTTTTTTAATTAGATATTTATAAAAATTTTTTTCAATTTTTTTTTCAAAAATCATCAAAAATAAAAAATAATCAACTGTTAATTCATCAAAATATAAATCTTTATCAGCGTCATTATTATCTTTATAATATTCATTTATAGTATAATCCCTAAATAAATAAGATAAGGGAGTCTTTTGAGAATATAAAAAGCGGTTAATGAAATATAATACATTAATTCTTTTTTCATCATCTAAAATTTCTAATATATTTTCGGTATTCTTTTTATTTAAAGAGTTTCTTTTTCTATAATTTTTTTTATAATTCAATTCATTTTCATATATCTTTTGCTGTTTATATAAATCATCTAAAAAAATATTTTTTATTATAGATAAAGAGTTTTCATTACTAAAGCATAAATTTATTATATGATATAAATTTTGCTTTTTATAATCATATTTATTCAAATTAAAAGTTCTACATACATTTTCAAATATTCTGGAACAGTCAAAATTTATATAAAAGGGAGATATACTAATAGTACCAATGTCTTTTTTTAGCATAATTTTTATTTTTCTTAATCCAATTGGATCTCTATTTAGCATATTGTGAATATCATAAAAATGATTTAAACATAAAGAATTATCATCAAAAAAGGTATTCAAGGGATTGCTATTTTTTAATAAGCTAAAATTGTACATAGATAATCTATGTGATAAATTTGAATTTTTACATTTAAAATTCTTGTTTTTATCTGTATTATCTTCTATATTAGTAGATTCACTAAAATAATTATATACAGATTCATCTGAATTGCTACAATTCGCAATGAAGTAATTATTTTCATATATTTCATCAAATGAATTTTTTAAATTAGTTAATGATTTAAAAGAATCTGAAATGGATGTATTTGTTTTATTGAAAAACTTTTTAAAATTCTCTGATGGTTTTTTGTAACATTCCTGGGTATCATCGCAACCAGTGCATTGAATTCTTAAGTTACTACTTAAAATACCCGAATCGCTATTAGATTTAAATAATTTTTTAAATAATTCTTTTGAATCGTTTTTAATTTTCCCCTTTTTTTTTTTTTTCTTTTTATCAAATTTTACAAAACTTAAATTTATATTTAATGGTTCATTTATCAAATTATCAATGCATATTTTTTTTATATAGTTTGATACCTCTTTATTTTTTGGAAATTTAAAAAATTCAAATAAATTTTTGTTGTTTAAATTTTTAGAAAAAAGAGAGTTATTATTATAAATTTCTTTTTTTTCGTTTTTTATTATTTCATCTTTTAATTTAACATTCATATTATTTTTTATTTTAAGGAATCTCCCATAGCTATAAAAGAATTTCTTATATATTTTTTCATCATTTGAAAATGTATTTTTTGATTCAATACTAAAAATTTTAGATGAATTGACTATATTTAGTAAGCTTTTATAAGAGTCTTCATTATAAATTTGGATATCATTAGTAATAATAAATTTAAAAATGCAAAATAAATCTAATTCCCTTAAAAAATTATTTTGTAATGTAATTTGTTCAATAGATATATCATTCATTTTACTTTTTATCAATTAGAAATTAATAAAAAATATTTTTACATATATATATATATATATATACTATTTTGTTAATATATTATGTAGTTAAAAAAATTTACGAAGCCGAAATTTTTCTCTTATTTTTTTATTGTTATAAAATTTTAGAGTGGTATTCCACTATTACTTTTTTTTTTCTTTTTTTTCTATTTTTTTTTTTTTCTACATTTTATGAAAGCTTCAAAATTGTGCATATAAATCAAAATTAAAAATAAACAAAAACATAAAAAAATATAAATAAATGGGAATAACAGAATAAAGAATTATTTATTTTTTATATAATATTTTTTAAAAGCAATCTACTATGGGATACTTTTTTTTTTATAATAAAATTATGAAATGTGTTAAAAATACTAGGATAAATTTTATAACTGTAATAAACATGAAAGTGGATTTCACATGTTGACATATAAAATTTTTCATTTTTTTCAAGGAAAATTAAAAATTATAAATCTCTAATAAAAATAAAAGATGCATTATAAAATAAATTGGATCCTTTATGCAATTTTTTTATATGCATTTTTAAAAAATTTATTAATATCATATTTTAAAAATATATATAATCATATAAATCAAATTACCATGTACACTTTTAAATTATACATATATATTATAAAAAATAATATTAATAAAGAAATTTATTAAAGGTAAATCTTAATAAAAAATAAAGAATAAAATCGAAAAAATAAATAGAACAAAGGTATGCACTTCTATATATTCTTTTATATGTGTATTATTCAAAAAAAACTTTTTTTTTTCTTACTTCTTAATCCTTAAATTAAGTGAATTCAAAAAAAGTATAATAATAAAATTAAATATTAATTCTTTTCTTAATTTTTTTCCTCTAAAAATATTATAATTAACGTAATAATGAAGCAAAAATTAATTCCTATGAATTATAGGCAATATATATTTAAAATGACTTTGAAATTACATTAACATTTTTTTTATATTATTGATATATTTTAACTAATATAAAAATTAATTTTTTTTAAATATAAAAACATAAAAGCACAAATGATCATTACCGTGCATCAACATTAATATAAAAATTAAGTATTAGTATTAAAAAACATCATACATTAAAAAATATTATCAAAATATATTGCTTTTATACTTTTTTTTTAAGAATACTTTAAAAATATGAATAAATTAATTATATAAGAGTTAAAAAAATTATGATTATTATCCTATCGAATATTAAATCATTAGTGCAAAAAATAAGATATATATATAAATAAAATTTGTATACATTTATATAATAAAGAAAAGAAAATTTTTAAATTATATTTCATTGAAAAAAAATTTTATTTATAAAAGAAATATATATAAAAATACTAGTACTTACTAAAAAAAAAGATATAGTTTTTTTTTTTTTTTTGAAAAAAGTAATTAGAGATTAAAAATATAAAATAAATAAATAAATATATATATATATATATTAAAAATAAATATTATAAATATGGAGAAAAGTTTTATTATGGTTAAACCAGATGGAGTACAGAGAGGCTTGGTAGGTTCAATAATAAAACGTTTCGAAAAAAAAGGATATAAAATGATAGCTGTAAAAATGTTAAATCCCAGCAAAGAAATATTAAGAGAACATTATAAGGATTTATGTGATAAGCCCTTTTTTAATTCTTTAATAGAATATGTTGGTAAAGGACCAGTTGTTGCTATGGTTTGGGAAGGAGTAGATATAGTGAATCAAGGAAGAAAATTAATTGGGGAAACTAATCCATTAAATAGCAGTGTAGGTACTATTAGAGGAGATTTTTGTTTAGAGGTAGGTAAAAATGTAATTCATGGAAGTGACTCGGTTGCTTCTGCTAACAGAGAAATTAATATTTGGTTTAAACCAGAAGAATTAGTACAATGGAATTATCACTTAAAGGAATGGATATGTGAATAAATAAATATATATATATATATATATATATATATATATATATATATATATTTATTATAGAACTTTTTATTCTTAATATATCAAATTATATTTTTATCTCATTTATTTTCTTCCTATTAAAAAAAAAAAAAAATTTTCATTATATATCTTAAAATAATTCCTTTTTTTTTCGGGAAAAGAATATTAATAATATTCATTTTAAACTTTAAATAACTTGTGAATTTTAAATACATTTATATATCAATATACTTTTTCTTTTTTTCATTACTAATTAAAAAACTTTTATTAATATTATTTTGTAGATACATATATTATCTACTTAAAAGAAATATAATTATTCATTATATTTCTTCATAATTCATTTTGGCATTTTATTATTAAAAATTTCTGTAAAAAATTATAAAATTAAATTGCAATATTCAATTAGCAAATATAATAACAGAATTATAATTTATTTTCTTTTAATAAAATGTATGTATGATATTAACATTAGTTTCCCTTAAAAATTTTTCTTAATTTTTAGCTAGAGATATTAAAATACATATTAATTATAATTTTTAGATTTTCATAGTATGGAAAATAGAAAAATCCTTAAAATATGAATCACAGCACTAATTATGATAAAGAAAAAAAAAAAACTTATAAAGAAAATTCTATAACAATTTAAAAAAGATTTAATTTTTATTTGTCTAACCTTATGTTCAAAAAAAAAAAAATTGTTTCTTATCAATATATATAAAATAGAAAATTTTAAGCATTCTGAACATATTCATGAATGATCTGTGAGAAATAGAATATTTCACTTTAAATTAAAAAATTATATAAACACAAAAATACAAAAAAAAAAAAAAATTATTTTTTTATTGAACAAATTTTAATTATTTATTTATATACTTACAAATATATATGTTTCTTATATTATTTATTAAGCAAATGCAATATTTTCATTTTGATTTATTTTTCAAAAAAACAATTTTAAAACAACAATATATACTTCACAGTATTTAGAACACTAAAATACTTTTCTAGAAAAGATTCATTTTATTTCTTTAATTTTTTATACGCATTATTTCCTCTTGCTAGTTTTTCTAATTATCTCTTAAAATTGAAAATATAGAATTATATATAAAAACTTACTGAATATCTAAAGTATGAATAGCTTTACAAATAATTTTATCTATTTTATTTTTTTTTTTTTTTTTTTTTTTTGTATGTGTACTTTTTTCTATAATTTTTTGTATTAGCTTATATTTTTTTTTTTATTTATGTTTGTACTTCTTTTACTCTTCCCTTTTACTTGTGCACATAATAGAGCAATTATTTTTTAACTTAATGCCTTAACAACCATATTTACATTAAATTTTTTGAGATGTGTATATTTTTGCCCAACCCCAACAAAAACAATTGGCTTTCCTGTTAAATATACCATAGAAAGAGCAGTGCCAACTTTATCATCAACTGCATCAAATTTCGTTAAAAGTATTCCATCAATTGTTCTTTTATTTGAATTACACGTTGCTTCTACCAGAGCTTGATTAAATTTTTTTAACTGGTCTATTGCATCATTTCCTACCAATGCCTCTCCTACAAATAAAATTAAATCTGGATTATTATTTAAAATTAATTTTCCTAAAGATCTCATTAAGGGTTCATTATCTTGCATTCTTCCTGCTGTATCAATTAGAATAACATCGTAGTTTTCTTTTTTTGCGTACAAAATGGCATCTTTAGCAATACTGGAAGCATCTTTTCCATATCCTTTTTCGTATAAAAATACATCCAAGCAATTTGCATGAGTTCTTAATTGTTCTACTGCTCCAGCTCTAAAGGTATCACACGCAGCTATCATAATTTTCAGATTTCCTTTATTCTTTAAATAGTAACAAACCTTTGCTAAATTCGTTGATTTCCCAACACCGTTTACCCCTAAAAATACTATTGAATATAATTTACCTAAGGACTTAGCTTCTAGAGCTGAACGTAGTACATCTACTGAGTCTTTTGGTATTAATATGGTTTGTATTGTTTCGGTTAAAACATTTGAAACAACATTTTTGACATTTCTAGCAAAAATTGTTTTTTTTTTTCCTATTAAATTTTCTTTCATTCTATTTATTAATGTATCACATATGTCTACAGCAACATTCTTAGAAAGTAACTTATTTTTTATTTCTTGTAAGATACTTTCTATATCTTCTTCTTCAATTTTATTGTTATAAGAAAAAAATTTTAAAAAAGTATCGTTCAACTTATTTAAGAAGGTATTTTTGTAATCTGTATCATCGTCACTTGAATCATCTAATTCTCCTTCATATTTCTCTATTTCGTTAAAACCATTTTTATTTTCATTTTTAGAATAATCTAATTTTTCCATATCTTTTTTAGTCACCTTTTGACTTAATTCCCATTCTCTTGCAGTTTTCTTTATTTTTCCTTTTTTCTTATTATTAGAAAGGTTGTCATCATTATCGTTAATTTTTTCTTCTTCACTTTTCAATTTATTATTTTTTTCTTTTTTCTTAATATCATTATTACTTTTATTACGTAAAATATTCTCATTTTCATCTAAAATTTTTAAAAATTGCTTATCAAAATTTATTGGAATGTCAATTGCGAATATATCTATATTATTAGGGAATAACTTTATAAAAGCTTTTTTTATTTTTAAAAATAGATTATCTAAGTAAGTAGTATTTTGAATTCCCTGATAAACAATAAGTATAACTATATCTAGGTCATTTATTAATTTCCATTTTACATGGAAATTATTATACTTTTTACAAAATTCATCATATTTTTCTTCTATTAAAACATTTTTAACAATCAATCTCATTGTTGTATCTCCAATATCATAAAAATTATAAGACCATAATAAAATTCCACCTTTACTAAATATATTAATTACATCTATCATTTTCTTTTAACTTAAAAAAAAAAAAAAAAAAAAAGAAATATATTATTTATTTACATAAAATAAAAAAAAAAAATTTGAAATACAAATTAATAAAAATCAATAAAAAGAAAAATGTTTATCACATTTCAACTGCAAATATAAATACTTCAATTAATAGCTTTTTTATAATAAATATTTCTATATATTTACTCAAATATTTTAAAAAATTTAATTAAAAAGTTGTATATAAATAAAAAAAAAAAAAAAAGATAACATATAAATAATACTAAAAATTTATATATTTAATAATATATAAAACATATACATAATATGGAAATTATTAAATATTTTATATAAAATAATATAGCTATATATGTAGTGTATTTTACAAAAAAAAAAAGAAAAAGAAAAAAAAAAATTTCATATTTAACTTTAAAATAAAATGAAAAAAGGTAGTTTATCAAATAAATAAAAAATTATATTTGCCGCATGCTAATTAGAACTCAAAAAAAATGTAAAAAAAAAAATATAGAGTAACTTATAAAAAAATTACTAGACTTAAAAATTCTTTTATTCACTTTAATAAAAAAAAAATTATATATGCGATGTCTAATGAAACACTTCAAGTTTTTGAAAAATAAATATTTTTTTGTTTTTTATTCTGATATTTTATAGTTAAAAATCTAAAAATATAATAAATAAAATACAGAAAAATATAATTAATGAAAAAACACTTCATGAACTAAATATTTGCATTAAAATAAATTAAGATAAATATAATCATTAAGGAATATGTCGAGTTTAATTAAGGAATAAATATAAGTGATTTCAAGCATAAAGTATCAAGTGGTATTAAAATTAATACAATATATTTTGGGTGGTTTTAAAAGAAATAACATATTCTAAGATAAATTTTTTATGATATTCAATTTAAAAAAGTGAAGTAAAATAAAATAAAAGAATGTTATCAAAATGATAATTTTTTTATATATTCAAAGCATTTTTTTTTTTTAATAATTAAAAAAGATTATATTATGTAAATGTTTAAAAAAAATCATTCTTTTAAAAAAAAGAGTTTAATATGGATAATCAGATAAAATTTTTATTAAAAAATATTAAAAATAATTTAATAGAAAAGATACTTCTACCGAAAGAAAAGATAGATGTAAAATATGCAATAAATATAATGAAAATTAAAATAAAAAAACATATTGAATTAAATAATAATTTTTTAGTGTTATTTGAAAAATTGGTTGAACATTTATTAAATTTAAATAATACAGTTTTTAATTTTAAAATAACAAAAAATAATAATGATGTGCTATGCGGAGATGAATTTTTAAAAAAAAAAGAGAAGGAGAAATTTTTAAAAGATAAATTAAGAAATGTGGAAAATATAATTAAAAACATAGCAATAACATTTGTAGATTTTCATAATAACAGCAAGATATTAAAAGAATTATATTTGTTCTTTTATGTATTTATATATAAATTTTCTTTTGATACAAATATGTTAAAGAGTTACTTATACAGTAATAATGAAATAAAAAATAGCAGTCAAAAAAAAATAAGTAACGACACCAGTGCTTTTATTTCTTTAAATAAAATATGCGAATATGAATTTATACATTTTTTCTCAAAAAATGAATTTCTAACTAAATTTTATTCAGACAAGGATATGAATAAGATTATAAAAATATATCTTTATAATAACTTAAATTTTAATTTTTTAAAAGAAATTCAAGTTTTTTTTTTGTTAACTACTATTTTGTATTATATTGAAAATGATTTAAAACTAAAAATAAACATTTATAATTTAGCGATAAATAGTGCTTATACACATACAATAAATATAAAAAAATATATTTTAATTCTTTCATATAATTCATATATATGTACAATGAAAAAATTATCAAACATATTTTAATTATCATGTATTTAAAAAAAAAATTTTTTTAACAAACTATATATTTTGAATTTGTTTTTAAAAAACAATTGTAATTATGATTATTCATAATGTTTACTTATTATTATTTTTTTTTTTTTTTTTATTAATAAATATTTTAAAAACATTATTATATTTTATATAAATTAAATAATAAACTTTTTATTAATAAAAATTAATTCAAAATTAAAACATAATTTTTATTAAAACAATTGAACTAATTTAATTAAAAACTTTAATAATTTTATATTTTTAAATAATGACGACATTTAATTAGCTATAATTATATCAAATATTCATTAGCATAAAGAAAAAGGAGTACTGAAGAAAAGGTAGATGTAATAAATAACCACGTTGCCTATAAAATAAAATAATAAAATATGAATACTCATAAAAATGTTAAAATATGATAAAATATATATATTTAAACAAATATATATATTACATTAATAATTGCCAAATCTGAGTTGTCTGATATCAAATTATGCTTCCATTTTACACATAAAAGCAACTCCAATAAAAAAATTGTCGCAACAATGAAAACGTAAAAAACTCCTTCAGTATTCACCCTAAAAAAAAAATTGTAAGTATACACATGAATAATAAATAAAAATAAAATAAAACAAGTTATATTATTTACTCCTTTGATATGCAATTATGTAGCTCAACAGATGCTTTAACTAAAAAAAAAAATTAAAATAAAAAAAAAAAAAAATTTATAATTAAAAATTGAAGATATATTTTTTTTTCAAAGCATATTTCAAAAGAATTTTAGATATCTCACCAGAAATTAAAACAACTAAAGCTGTTCTAAAAAATATCATATAATTAGTAGGATGTAAATTCAATTCAGCCTTTAAAAAGAATATATTTAAATCAATAATATTAACCATTACAGAATAAAAAATTAATAAAAGCAAAGAAGCGCTATTTTTAAACATTTTTCGACATCTATATAGAAAAAAAAAAAAATTTAATACTTCAAGATAACAAAAAATATAATTAATAATTATAAAAGAAAAAAGTCATATATAAAAATTAAAAATAATATATATATGCATAAAATAAAATTACATTCTATCTAATGCTGGGAATATTAAATTTTTTTTTTTTAGTTTGATTTTATCAGGAATTTTCCAGTCATATAACTGGAAAAAAAAAAAAAATTATTATTAAAAAAAAACAGTAAGATATATATATGTATTATTTAATAAAAATTTTAATAATACTGGTATGTTAAAATATCTCATAATCAATATACTTGACACAATTCCTATTAAATTACAACCCAATACATCTAATATTACCTAAAAATGAAAATAGTACATATATATATATATATATTGAACTTATTATAAAACAAAATTAAGATATAATAAATACAAAAATGTAAATATAAAAGATATGATTTTTTTTTTTTTCTTCTGTGCTAACATGATCCCACCAACACTCATAAAAATTCGGAAGTAAATGTTGAAATTTTAATTCTAGCAATTCAAATAATACACTATTCAAGTTTAGAAGAAAAAAATTTCTCATAGCAAATCCTTTAATGAACCAACCAAGCAAATGAGCTATTACAAATATATCCAATTTATCCTTTAAAAAAAAAAAAAGAAATATGTAGATACATAAAATGAAACATTTTAAAGTTACTCATATATTATATTTTTTTTATTACTGTAATGTTATTTAGAGAATTACAATTATCCATATAAGATTTTTCAACTGTATGAAAAACTATATTTTTATTGAGCAATTTAATGATATATTTAATTTCATTTGTTGACTGAAAAAAAATATATATATATATATATATATATATACATATCATTCCTTATTGTAAATATTTATAATAAAATTACGTTTTTTTTTTATTTCATTATTTACAAAAAATTGGCAAAATATGATTACGACATAGTAAAAAATAATAGCAGAATTAATTATTATTGTAAAAACATCTTTTTTAATTGAAAATGTTATTCTCTGTATAACATTTTTTAATACAAAGAAATTAAAAAATGATATTATTAAAGATCTAAAAAAAAAATATATATATATATGTGTATATATATGGTAAATATATAAGTAATATTAATTATATTACATAATAATCTTGTGTTTAAACTCTAAAACAACTGAATTTGATAGTACTAAAGACGCCACTAAAGAAAAACATAACAAATATAAACTCTTCCTGTATTAAAAAATATATATATTCGTAAAGCCTGTTATATTAATTTCTAATATAAAAAACAAAAGTATATTAATAAGTATTTATATATATATGCACATTTATATGTTTTAATTTTTTCTTCATTTCTTGTTACATTTTTACATATTAATTTTCAATGTAGGATTGAAAGGCTTTCTTTTTTAATGTATTTCTATGTAAATTCTTACATAAAAAAATTGCAACTTTTATTTCAAAAGTAACATAAATTAACACAGAAAATAAAAAAAAAATTTTACAAAAAAAAAACTCAGGAGCAATTTCTGTAATAAAACACAAAATATAGTTTCACATTAATAACTGAAAAGCAACATTTATTATATTAAACATCTATTAATTATAACAAAAAAAAAGAAATATAAAAGAGAAAAAAAAAAAAAAATAAAATTTAATAATAGAAAACGATGTAAAGCAAAAACAAAAAAAAAAAAAAAATATACCATAAAAATTTTTTATACGAAATAAAAAAAAAAGAATAAATAAATGAAAATTCAATTTTTTATTAAAAAAAAAAAAAATTTATATCAGTTGCTTGTTTTTGATTAAATTCATACTATAAGAATTAAATTATTTTATTTGTAATAACTTTACGTTTCTCAATATTAATTAAAAATAACATATTGTATTAATTTAAAATAATTATTTTTCTTTTTAAACAAAACCAAAAAAATTACTTGTTTATTAAGAAGCCTACATGTAATATATATAACTTATATTTTTAAATTGTCGAATAGATTGCTAATTTCATTCCTATTATGTTAGAACTCATTTTTCTAAAATTTATTTATATAAAAGAAAAAGAAGAAACTTTTTTCCGTATTTCATTTATTATTTCTTAAGGATATATTTAGTAACGTCTTTTTACATATATAAAAAAATAAAAAGAAAAAAAGCTACTTTTGCTTCATTTAGAGATATTACTTTAAAAATGATAATTATTTTTTTTTTTTAATTTATCATACAAATATGAACTGTATTAAAGCATTTCACTTTAATACTATTTCATTGTTAAAATAAATTTTCATTTTACCTAGATTTAAACTTCAAAATTAAGCTGTGAAAACTGAATATTAAGATATACTTTATTAAAATGATATACCTTTTCTAATGAATAAAAACCAGGAAAAAAAAAAAAGCTATGTGTTTACAGTTAAATATCATAAAAAAAAATATCTCTTAAAAATTCTATATTTTTTTTTTTTTTTTAAAGATTAAATATACTAATAGTTTTAATAAGAAAAATGTACAATAAGAATTAAATCATAAAATATTAAAAATTCTTATTTTACATCTACATACATTTTAACATTTTTCTCTTATTTTTAACAAAGTAAATGAATTTTAAAAACAAATTGTAATAATTTTTTAAAAATTGAAAAAATTATTTTTGTGAGTTTCATTGAATGATTTATGTATGAATTCATTACAAATATATATTATTTTATTCTAATAAAATAATAAAAAAACTTATTAAAAGGAGCAAAGAAAACAAAAAAAATAAAAATAAAAAAAAATTTTATCTAAATCATTATAGAATTTTTTTCTTATAATAGAGATAAATTTTAATGAAAAAAAATAATTTTTACTTGTATGACAAAATATTGTGCAAACAAAAAAAAAATTTTTTTTATAAATTCAATTTTTTTTTTTTCTCATATATTGACTTCAATTTTTATATTATATGCATTACTTTTCAATTTTTTTTTAATTATATATTACAATATTTTCATTTTTATTTCTCTTTTTTCTTTTTTTTTTTAATATTATTTTTATTTCATAATTTTTTATTTCATTTTATTTTTATACAATATACCATATTATATGTAATTTCACTTTATTTTTTAAATTTCGCATATTGTAACAAGTTAAATACATACTGCATGTTTTTTTTTTTTTTTTTCTTTTTATATTACATACATTTAATTTTAAAATATTTTTTTATACTATTTACAACATTATATATTTTATTTTTTTTTTTCTTTTATTTTCTTATATATTTGTATATAAAATTATATAAGCATATATATAATATATTTATGAAAAAAATTGACAAAATTAAAATCATAAAAATTATGTAATTGTAAAAGCAGTTTTATTAAAACATGGAAGATAAGGAAATAAATAATGAAAATAGTAAAAGTAAGATAAAAAAATAAAGTATTAAGATAATATTTTTTACAAAGATACTTCCAAGAAACAAGCATAAATACATAGTTATGAGAATACATGCCCTTTATATATATATATATATTTATGCTTATTACTTTTTTTTTTTTTAACTAGAAACTAACAAAGAAGAAGAAAACATAAAAAAAGAAGACGAACAAACAAAAAAAAATCCTGAATGTACTGAAGAAAACGATATTCAAATAGCAAATAATGTTTCATTAGGAAAACATTTATTAATCGGAAACTCTTTAAAAAAAGGTAATACAAAAAAAACGAAAATATATAGAAAGGTTTACTTATATAAATTTTTATGTTTATCAAACTTGTAAAATATAATTCATTTAAAGTAAATATTATTTTTATGTTAAAATGAGGATATGTGTTTCATTATTTTTTTTTTTGTATTTTTTTTTTATGTAAATTCAGGTATAAGTGTTAGTGTTAGAGGAAGAACTGTTAATATAGGATTGAATTCAAAACAAGCTGGATCTGCATGGAAAAAAAAAGATGAAAAGAATAATGATGATCAATCAGAAGAAAAAGAAAAAAAAATAGATGATGAATCATTTCCTGACTTATTGGAATCTACTGAAAAAATAAAATCAGAATTAACAAAAGATAAAGATAAAAAAAAAAAACAAATAAAAGATATAAAAAAAACTGAAGAAAATTCTATAAATACAGGAATAGAAAAAATAAAGGGGAATGGATCAAACGAAAAAAAGAAATTTCATATGAATATGTATGATGCATCAAAAAAAAATGAAAATAATACAAAAAAATGGTACGATCAAACAAATGATTTTAATGGAATAAATAATAATAATTCTAATGATAAAAACCAAAATAAAACGGAGAATGAAGTAAATAATGGATATATTATTCCAGGTTTTAAAGGAAAACATATGATTGGTTTTAAATGTTTCTTAAAAAGGGGAACTCAAAATCCAGCACCATTACCCCCAACTATATCATATGAAGAAAGTTTTTTTTTTGAAAATATTGAAAACAAAAATGGTATACAAAAGAAATATATGAATCCAAATATAAAAATGAATCAGCAAATGAATCCTATCAATAATATGAATATGCAAATGAATCCTATGAATACACAAAGAAATAACATTAATAATATGAATGCTGTGATGAATAATCAAGAAAATATTTATGAAAGAAATGAACAAATTAATAATAGATTCATGCAAATTCCTCAACATAATCCTATGAATAATCAGAATAAATTTAATGACAACAATATTAATATTTATAAGACAAACAACTATAACAGAAATTTAAAAAATTTTATGCACAATAATACTGAAGATGTTACAAATATAAAACAAATGACTAACAATGCGGGAATGCAAGGAAATATGAATTATATTAAGAGAAATGATAAAAAAGAAGATAGAAATTTAAAAAAAAAGGATGTTGACTCAGAAATTAATTGGAGAAATACTGGTAGTAGTAATAAAAATATAGGAGAGGATAAACTAAATAGTAATGTAAATAATAACAATGTGAATAATGTTTCTCAAAATGCAAATCCTAATAATAATATGAATACGAATTTAAGAAATTATAGTATGAATAATAATATGAATATGAATAATAATAGCTCAAATACCAATTTTAACAACATGGGTAATATGAAGAATAATAATTATGTAAATAATAAAGTGTTAAATATGAATTTTCAACCACCACTACCTCATATAACTCAAAATAATAAAAATATGTATAATAAAAATGAAGAACAAAAAAATAATAACATGTATAAAATGAACATGATGAATAATAACAATAATAATAATAACAATAATAACAACTTAAATAAAAATGAAGAAAAAAACAATAAAATGTATAAAAACAATTTAATGAACCCCAACTCAAATGGGATAGCAAATGATATATATAAACCCCCAAATAATTATAACAATAATAATAATAATAATAATCAAAAATATGATTACAAACATGTTTATAATAATAATTTTAATATGAATAATAAAAATTTGAATTCAGTTGATATAAGGAGAACACGTATGAGAGAATTAAGAAATATGAATGAGCAAAATAAAGTTAATGAAGGATAAAATTTTTATAGAATTATATACATTTATATATATATATATATATTTTTTTTTTTATTATTGCATAATTATGTCTTATATATATAGTATTTTCTCTACATTTATTCATAAATATAATTTTATTACATGGTTTTTAACTAATTTAAATCATTGTATTTATTCCTCTATTATTTATATTTATTTTTGTACATATATATATATATATATATATATATATCTTTTATATTTTAATTTTTATTTTTCATTCTTTTTTTTTTTTTTGGTTTTTTACGGGGAATTAATAATATTATACAAACAATGTCTACAGTTGTATTCAAATATCTCTTAAAGTACAAATATATTTATATATGCGTTTTCATATATTCTTTTCTTTTTTATGCATATTATATATATATATATATATATTATTTATGTATTCTTATTTATGAAAAGAAATTTATTTTATTTGAAGTGTTATGCAGAAAGCTATATATACAATCGAAACATTATGCATATTAAAAAAATATATACGTGTATATCTAATAAAATTAATTTTTTATTATATTATTTATTTAATCATATAATATATATATATATCAAATTTTATGAATATTACATATTTTAATAACATTTTTTTTTTTTTTCTTACATTTATCTAAATATAAATATATTTAGAAATAAAAAAAAAATAAATTTTAATAATTTTCAGTTTTATTTTAAAATTTTTTTTCTACTTTTTATATATAACACAGAATTCAATTTTTTAAATATATATATATATATATATATTTGTATTGCATATCTTTAAAACAAATTGTAATTATATATATAAGTAAATTTCAATTTTGTATATTTATTTTATTTCATGTCTTTTTATGAAAACAATATCCTATTTAAGTTAAAAATAACAAGCAGATAAAAAATAAAATAATAAATAAATAAATAAGAGAAAAACAAAAAGAAAAAAAAAGCAAAATATTTAAATTGAGTATTTCATGTTTTAAAAAGCATTAAAGCATAAAAAAAAATGAACAAAGAATTATGCTATGCTGTCAAAAATATATGTGAGAAGATTATAATTTTTTTTTATACATTAAGATAATACAGCCAACTAAGTATACAGAAATTTATTCCCTTTTCTTCATTTTATTTATTTATTTATTTTTTTTAAATCTACATTTTGATTTTTGTGTGTGTGTGTGCGATTTTTTTTTTTAATCTTATTTTTTTTAAATAAATTTGAGAGTTGAAAATATAGTATACTAAAAATTTTTATATTACTGTTGCGTATCTAGAAATACTTTTTATTTTACTTATATATCAACTCGCCTATTAAAGATTAATGGAAATTTATTTATAAAAGGTAAGAATATTTTTATATTTAACTTTATTATTTCTTATTTTGTATGACATGAAAAATTCCAAGTATAGCAAAAAAAAAAGAGAAAATTAAGTTTAAAAAAAAATTAAAGAAAAAAAAAACTTATTTTTGATAAATCTAAATATAATATTTAATATATATAAAAAAAAATGCCTCTACTTATGTATAAAAAAAATAAGCATGACATAAGCAAAAAAACTATTTCTACATTTGGTTTCTTTTTTTAATAAATGTAAATTGAAAAAAAAAAATTTACAAATCAAATATCACCACACCACCTATTTTCTTCTCTTATCTATAAAAAAAATTAAATAAATAATAATATGAAAAATAATATGGTAAGATATTTTGTCTTTTTTTATAGTTACCTGTTTTTCTTCTTCTCTTGTAAAATCATTAACTATATCAAATTCTGCTCTAATTTCTTCAGTTGTTTTATCTTTCATCATAGAAGCAATTTTGCCACACGTTAAATCTAAAAGTGGTTTTATATCCAAATAGTTAGACGCCTAAATTAAAAAAAAAAAATAATATTAATAGTATAACATTTTATTAAATTTTTTTAATAATTTTTTTTTTTCTATGTTATTAAAATATGTAAATAATGTTATAATTAGGTTATTTAATGAGATTGTTACTTCAATAAGTTCGTATAAAGTTTCCTTGTCAGTATTAACAAAATCGTAATCCCAACTAGATACAACCTATTATTTTTTTTTAAAATAAAAAATAATATCATTTAGGAGTTATAATAATAATTTTACTTATAATAATATTTTAATATTTATTTTAGTATTTATCTTTATTTTTATTTTCATTTTTATTACGTCTTGTAAGTTTGATGTACTTAATGGTTTTGGTATTTCATCTGCTGGATTTTGTATATGATATTCCATGTATTCAATAATTTTTTTTAAAATTTGGGTTTTTATATTTGGAAGAGGAATTGTATCTTCTTCTTCAGTCATAACTAAGAAGATTTATTAATTTTTTAAAAGCATAAATATATTTTTTTATAAAAATATTTGTATATTTTTTTTTTATTTATTTTTTTTTTTATTTCTATGAATGTACCTTCTAATATATTCATTATTACAGTTGACATTGAAGCCGTATATTTATCTACAATAAATTCATCCCCTTCAAAACTTACTAACTTTATTTTATCATTTATCATTTTACTAAAAAAGTAAATAGATAAGATAATTCTATCAAAGATTATATTGTTTTTTTATCTAAATCTTTAAACCTCAAAAAAAAAAAAGATATACAAAATACACATGAATTTTCTTTTTTTTATTATTTTTTTTTATTTCTATTTTTTTTTTTTTTCTGTTTGGAACATGAAAAGTAATAACAGTACGAAATTATACAATTTATAAACAATACATTTAAGGAAAAATGAAACTTTTAATAAAGAATAAAATTAAAAAAAAAAAAATTATATCTTTTTTTTTTTATATTTACAAATATTTTAAATAATCATTCGATTGTTGCTCTTAAGAGTTATTGTACATTTTCATTAAATATGTGAAGTTAAAAAACGAGATGATATTAAAAAAATACATTAAAATAATTTTGACTTTTTTCTATTAATAAATAGAAAAATTGTAAAAATAAATTTAGAGTTATGTATTTTTTTCTTTTTTGTAAGAGTCTAATGAAAAAAGCAATGTAATAATAAATAATTATTTAAAGAAAATATATATATTTATATATACTAAAAAGGAAAATAATGTAATATAATTTATAAATTAAAATAAAAATATAAAACATTTTTTTTTTTTTTAAAAGGATTAATAAAAAAATAAAAATATTTATATAAAAATTTAAATAAAATAAACAAAATAAGTAAAATAAATAAATATATATACATATATATACATATACATATATATATATATATATATATATATATATATATATATATATATATATATATATATATATATATATAATTAATAAAAAGAATAATGACGAATAAACCAAAGCAAAAGTATTAAAATGCTATTCAAAAAAACCTTTTTTTTTATTAAAGATCAGTGAACCATATTAAAACCTTTTAATATAAAAACAAAAAGAAGAGGAATGTATTAAAAAGTTTTTTTTTTTTAAATCTATATTGAATTAAATTTTAAAAAAAGATACATAATGTCTGCCATTGGTATGCCACCTCATATTTTAATTCTTTTTCAAGCAAGGCCTTTATTAAATTATTATAAACCAATAAAAAAAAAAAAGCCAAAAGAATATAGTGGTTTAGCAGATTTTTTGAATTATTTTGAAGAAGGAGAACCCCCCCCTAAAATAAAATTAGAAAATACAAAAGAAAGAAAGGAAAGAAAAAAAAAAGAAAAAATAATGTATAATGAATTAATGCTAAAAGAAAAAAGAAGAAACTATGATCCTTTTAAAAATGAAGATTTAACTAATGACCCGAAAAAAACTTTATTTATTGGTAGATTATCTTACGAAGTAAATGAAAAAAGATTAAAAAAAGAGTTTGAGATTTATGGGAAAATTAGAAAAGTAAAAATAATTTATGATAAGGACAATAAACCAAGAGGATATGCATTTGTTGAATTTGAGCATACAAAGAGTTTAAATCAAGCCTATAATTTAGCAGATGGGAAAAAAATAGACAACAGAAGAATATTAGTTGATATTGAAAGAGGAAGGACAATAAAAAATTGGCTACCTAGAAGATTAGGAGGTGGGAAAGGTCCGGCAAGAGGATCAGAAGAAAAAAAAAAAATTACACATAATATTAATTGGAATGCTTTAATTAATAAAGATAAATACAAAAGTGATAAAAGAAGAAATGATGATAGATATAAAAACATACCATTATACAATGAAAGAAATGATGATGATGATGATATAAAACATGTGTTAAAAAGTCATAAACGTCATAGAGGAGATGATAGAAAAAGTTCTATGAGAGAACGTGGGCATAGAAGTAAAAGAAGCTCTTCTCATGATAGGCATCATCATAAACATAGGAGAAAAGAAAGAAGTAGAGATAGAGAAAGAGCTAAAGAAAGAAGTAGGGATAGAGAAAGAAACAGAGATAGAAGTAGAAGTAGAGGTAGAAATAAAGAAAGAGAAAGAGAGAAAGATAGAGATAGAAATAGGGAAAAAGAAAGAGAAATAGAAAAAGAAAAGGATAAAGATAAAGAAAGAGAAAAAGAAAGATACATCGATGTAGAAAGTTATAAGGAAAATAGTAGAAACAATGAAAGAGAAAATAATAAATTATATGAAAATATAATGAAAAATAATTATTACAATTATAATAATGATATTGAGTAAAATTTTCAAATTTATTTTAAAAAAAATTAGAGAGATATATCAATAAAATGTTATTAAAGAAAAAAAGTTCGAAACTAAGAAAAGGGAAAATATTTGATAAAATAATATTCTAAAAAATATTTTTAATTTTGTAAAAATTAATTAAAAATTGTAAAAATACAAATATGCAAGCACATTATATATATGTAATTTGGCTTTCTCCCATTTCAATAAAATATTTATATTCTCTTTATTTCATTTATTCATAAATTACAGTATATATATATGCATTTTTATTTAAAAAAGTTCTCTAAAAGCATACTTTATGTTAAAAATAAGAATCTGAAATATAATAGTTCAATACTACAATACTTTATGTTCTTAATATATATGTATGTGTAAATTTTTTTACTCTTTATTTAAGTTTTTTAATAAAATGTTTTTTATTTTCTCAAAATTTTTGTAACACAACAAAAATTAAATTTTTGTTATTTTAATTCCAAGTTTATATAATGACAATTTTCAATTTAAATTTAGAATTTATTCTATATCTTTGCATCATGAATTAAAAAATATATTTAAAATTTTTTTTTAATGATTTTTGTATTTCTTTTGTTTGAAATTTTATATATATTATTATTTTCATATTTTATAAAGATTTTATGATTATGATACTTAATTAGCACATTAATTTTTTATAGAAAATATAATAAAACCCTGTCTGTCTTTTTTTTTTTTTTAATTTCTTTTTATTTTTTTTATATTTTCTATTTCTTTTTATTTAATTTATTTTACTTAACAATTACCTTTATGTGAACTAAATACATATATATATATATTATCATATTTTTTTTCTTTTAAATATAAAATAATACTGCAGTAACCATTTTTTTCTATTAAATTGCTTAAAAAATAATTTATAAATTTAAGGTGTAATATCTAAATTTCAAATAAAATATATTTCGAGAGTTTTTATACTTACATTTTTAAAGTATTCTTAAAACATTTAGTAATATATTTTATATAACAAATAATTTAATTGTCACGTATTTCTTTTTTTTTTTTTTCTTCTAGAAATTTGAAATTTTTATGGAATTTTATATAAGAACATAATTTTTATTTTTTTATTTTATAATATTATATTTCTATAAAATTTAAATGTAATTTCTAGCAATATTTTTTATAATTATTATGTGTACAATTATAATACCTAATATTATAAATTATTACTATAATTAAAAAAAGTGGTATAATTTTTTCTGTTATTAGTACTCATAAAATTATAATAAGTACTATTTCTATTATATATATTATCATTAAAATTTCTGTTATATATTATATTTTTTTTTTATTATAAGTATAAAATGAATTTAAAAAATGAGGATGGGAAAAATAAAACTGAATTCTTTGTATGTGCTGATATAAGTAAGAAGAAAATGAGAAAAATTATAATTACTACTGATAGAAAAAAACAGAAAGAGCTACTTATTAAGAATTTGAACATTAAATTTAATATAAATAAAAAAGAAATAAAGAAAAAAGAAAAAATGATGATACCTATTGATAACTTTTTACCAAAAGAACTAAATAATGAGAGTATAAATGTAAAAAAAAGTAAAAATGAATTTGAAGATTTAGAGTATTTATATAATTTAAACATATTAAAGAAACAAAAAATGATAAAAATTGTTTATGATTTTTTCTATAACATTTTACTTTTTTGCATAAATAAAAATTTGTCCCTTGCTGAAATATCCACGTTTTTATCTATCAAAAAATATATATTTTTTAAATTTGTAAATGATTGTCAAAATTTAATAAACCTTTTTTTAGATTTTAAAAAAATAATGCTAAGGCATTCCATTAATAGAATACCTTATTATGTTAAAGTATTTTCCTATTCTTCCTTAGAATTATTAATAAGATATTCATTAAAAACATTCTTTAAGAATTTTTATCTCTATAAATTTATTTTTAATCCAACTTACAAAATATATTTTGAATGTATTGATAATAACTCTACTATTTGTGAGATGGAAGATTTAAAAAATAATGACATCATTTCCTACAGTTTAAATTCTCCTGATAACATTAAATATATTAAAGATTTAATTAGACGTAAAAAAAGAAAAAATATATATTATATATATATATATATATATATATATATATATATATATATATATATATATATATATATATATATATATATATATATATATATATAATAAGTAAATAGTTATTTTCTTAACTTCTATTCAAAATTTTTAATTTTCATATAAAAATATTTTTTTATTTATAAATTTTTAAATATAAATTTAGTTAAATTTTTCCCTTTCTCTTTTTTTTAATCATAAAAGTCATATAACATCTTATAAAAATACATGATATTAGCATATTTATGTGTTTTAAATAATAATTATAAAATTTTAAAATTTTTTATTTTTTTTGAAATAACACATTTTTTATAATAATTCTTTTATACTTTTTATGGAATGCAAATAAATAAATGAATTAACTTTTTCTTTCTTTTTAATAGTCAATGTTGGATGTGTAAATAATTTAAAAGCAAAAGAACTTAATGAAGATGTTTTCATAAAAGAATTACAAAAATATTTTGATAAATTTAATATAAAAAATGATTATATTGTTTCAGAAATAAATCAATTTAAAAAAGATAAAAATCTCGAAAGAGTGTTTAGGCATATAAAGAGTAATCATCCTAATGAAATAAATTCATTGAACGATGAAAAAAAAGATGAAGTACATGAAAAACTAATAAATAAAGAGAAATTGATAAAAAGGGTAAACTATAATATATAAATAAAATAAAAATAATAGATATTAATACGATAATAAATTATAAAGTAGTAACTTTGATAGAAATTAAAAAGAATCATAAAAAAAAAAAAATTGAAAAAAAATTTTTTTTTTTTAGGTTGATAATTTATATAACGACTTAGAAAGTAGAATTGTATCAAGATTAAATAAATTTTTATATAATGAAAAGAATAAAGATTTATGAAATCACAAAAAAAAAAAAAAAAATGATACTAAATATAAAAGCTATAGTAATTTTTAATACCTTAACTAATTTTTTACTTTTCTTATAACTTATGAGAGTGAATATTTGTTTAATAAAAATTTTTCATCATCAATAATTAAATTATTTTTAAAAATTTTTGTGTCTACTCCTTTTATGTGATAGGTTATTTTATGTATTTTGATTTTTATCTCTAATATTGAATCATTTGGTATAATATCTTTATAAAAAATATAATAAAAAATGAATAAAATATAATAATTTTTTAAAAAATTTCACAGGTTTTTATTTTCTTTTTTTTCAATATTAATAAGTAAATTTAATTTTTACCTTTACTAGAAAATTCATTATAAAAAAAAAAGATAAATGTATCTTGTTCTCTCATTTTTAAGAATAAATCTTGAACTTTTTCTTCTAACTACAATGGAAAGAAAAAAAAAAATTATTCATGTGTATATTTTTTTATTTTTATTTTTTTTTTTTTACCATATCTATTTTAATTAAGCGAAAATTGTTATTCTCAAAATCATTACACAAATTGTTTTTGTGTATTATTTTAATTTCAGATTGAATTATAGCAAAGTGACTTTTCTTTAGTTTTATATTATTCTTGTTGGTTTCTATTAATTTATAGGGCAATCCATTCTCTGTATAACTGAAATTTTCCTAAAAATACATTTTTATAAATGAGTAAAGATATTAAAAAATTTCATAAGTATATACATAAATAATGTAATAGTAATATATATTACAAAATGACTTAAATATTTAGAAGTTATATAAATAAAAAAGAAAATCAAATATATAAAAAAAGAAAAATGTTATGTTGTAAAAATTATAATTCTTAAAAAAAAAAAATACTATTTTATAATTTATCAATGTTATTATGTAATTGATATAATAAAAGGAGAATATAACAGATAAAACCATGTATATGTATATATATAATGTTATTTTACTTCTTCTATTAAATATTTGGAATATAACTGAAATATAAATTTTGTTTTTATTTGATTGGTGTAATTTAATTTTTCTTCCTTAATAGCTGTTTTACATACTTTATCAATATGTTCGCAAACTTTTTCATAAAATAACTCTACATTTTTATATAATTCATATACATTTTCTTCTATATTATCTTTAATAATTTTAAATGTATGTTCGCAATATTCTAGAATATATTCACTATATAAAATTTCATCATAATTAAAGAATTTTTTCCATAAATCAGAATTACATAAATTTATTTCAAGAGATTCTTCTATTGCAATATCTATATATTTTTCTTTTTTGTCTTTTATTATTTTACATAAAAGCTGTATTAATTTTATACATGTTTTACATGAAGAAAATGTATTATGCACTTTATTTATTTGATCGTATATCTCCTTTTTTATTGTTGGAGTATTTTTATCAAAAATTCCTATTTTTAGCAAATCAGAAATATAATCATTTTCTATATTTATAGAAATAATTTTATTAAAACGAAAAATTAAAAAAAAAGAAAAAAGAAAGATACTACAAATAATTTTTTTTTTCATATTACACATTTTATTAATTATAAAAATTTAATAAACATTTCATTTTTTCTTAAACTACCAAAAAATTAAATTTTTTTAATAGTATTTTTTATTATAAAGGATTTTATTTTTTCATGTTTACAAGTTAAAAGTATTATTTTATGTCTATTTTTTTTTTTTTTTTTTTTTTTATAGAAATATAAATAATAATTTTATAAAAGTTAAAAATGAAGAATTTATTTAAAAATAAATAATTGATTTACATAAAAAAAAGAATCATTAAAAAGTAAGAAATTTATATATGAACGAAGTAAATGATATTATACAATTATATTTTCTTTTTTAAAATAAATTATACAAAGAAAAAAAAAAAAAAATATATACCTTCCAATATTCTAAATTTTATAATATTTTTAATTTTCAGCGTTAAACTTTAAAATAAAAAAGATTCACATTGTTAGAACAAAATGAACAACCATTATATAAATTAAAACTCTTAATCCAAATGTTTCTAAATATATCCATTCTTTTCATAAATAGCTTTTCATTTATATTATATAGAAGATTTAAAAAAAATATATATCTTCTTTGTAAGTCAAAAAAAAAATTTTCGAATTCTATTTTTCAAACTAAATTACAATAATGAATTTATATTTTTTTTAATTTTGGTTTGCATACATACGAATTAAAAATAAAAATTAATATATTTATTAAAATAAATATAATAAAAAACAGTATAAATTAAAAAAAAAAAAAAAAAAAAAAAAAGCAGATTTAAAATTTAAAATTTTATTTGGAAAAACAACATTTAAAAATAAAAAAAATCAATTAAAATATTTTCTACTTCATAAATAACTTATAATTCTTTTCTTAATTTTTTTTTTTTTGAAAATGAATAAGTTTTTTAAAATTTTGACATTATATAATTAATTTTGTTGATTTTGTTAAATCTTTATTAATAAAAAATAAAAAAGGAAATTAAAAACAAAATGAATGGATTTAAGGCAAGAACAAATAATCAGAATTTTAGGTATTTTAATAATAAAAAGATAAAAAATAACTTTATTGATAAAAAATATAATAAGAATATATGTAATGATGTAAATGAAATTAGCGAATACTTAATTAATATTTCATATATATTAAATGAAAAGTATGAAAAATATTTTGTTTACGAATTGAGAGAAGAAAATTTAAAAAAAGGTAACAAGTTATTTAACAAAATAAATTTAGAAGATTCTTACGATTTAGAGGATGATATAAGTATTTTAATTAAAATAAAAGATGAAATAAAGAAAAATGAAAATGAATTATTAAATCAACGAAAATGCTCAAAAATAATGGAAAAACTAATTTTTTATTGTTTTTTTTTGTTGAAATATAATGAAAAAAATGTAGTAAACAAAGATATAAGTATTCAATGTTTAGAAATTTATAATCACTTTTTTAAAATTACACTTAATAATTTTATAAATTTAGCTACATCGGATTATGCATCACATTTTTTACAAACTATTATATGTGTATTTACCTTTTTTAATAAATATGAAGAAAAGTATTTAGAAGAAATAAATAAAAATAATAGCAAATATAATAAAATTTCAACATATTTTACTGAAGTTTGTAATATTATAGTTGAAAATATATTTACTTTAATTTTTGATAAGTGTGCAACACATGTTTTAAGATCTTTTCTATATTCATTAGGAGGGTATTTAAATATTAATATATCTAATATAAGTTTTAGAAAATCTAAAGCAAGAAAAGGTAATTCAAAAAATGAATTGAAATATATTGACAAAAGTTATGATAATTCTACTTTTTATGATTATATTTATAAAATAACTGAAAAAATAACAGAAGAAATTGTAAATCCTAAAGTATCTCTTAATTTTAAAAACCTTTTATATCAATATATTTTTTATGATAATCAAAAAGAAAAAGAACATAACGACGAGAAATATAAAATGGAAAGTAGTAATCAATATTTCATATGCCCTTTATTATATAATACATATTCCGTTCCAACATTAGCAACTTTATTTGAAATTTTGAAAGATAAAAATGTTGAATGTGATAAATTGATATATGAATTTTTCCTTATAGAAAAAACAAAGAAATATTATGCTGATAAAACACGTAAAAATGCTAAATGCTATGATGAATCTCCATTAAAACAGTTATTAGATATCCTAATTAAATTAGATAATTCTAGCATTATGATTGAAAAGCTTTTAAAAGTAAATAATGAACACATCTTTTATGTTTACAACGTTTATATTATTAAAAATATAAACGATTTAATATGTAACAACGCTTATTCAAATATGGTCCTATACAATTATTTGAACTTTGAATATATTACAGAAGAAATGTTCGATTTGCTAATAAAAAATATAGAAATAGAGAATATTATAAAAAATAAAAAATATAACATTTTAAAATGCTTATTTGATTTATCTCAATGTTACAAAACTAATTGTAAATTTTTATTTAATTCATTAATTAAATATCTCAACTTAGATAACAATAACAACAACAAATTTATGTGGTTATCCATATTATGTATGTGCAATTGTAATGATTTTCATCCTTTAGTTCTTGACATTTTTAATAATAAAGAAAGTAAAATATTTAATGGAGAAAATACAAAGGAAAATTATTTTGACAACAATAAAATTGATTTAAATTTCAATAGTAGTGATAAATTTTTTAATTTAAATAATTATAATTTTTATAACTATATTAAAATTGATATAAATGGATATTATATATTATCATATATTCTTTCTTTTCCTAAAGAATCAATTATTCCATTAATAAATTCTTTTAAACATTTTTGTAATTTTTTAAGAATTGTTAACCAGAATAAACCTAATGAAACTGACATTGATAATTATAATAAATTTTGCGAAATATTTCTTTATAAAAATGAATCTAATACTAATAATGATAATATAAATAGTTATAAAAATGTAGAATTTAATAATGAAGTTAACATAAATGATGAAAAATTAAACAACTATACTAATCAAAATAATTATAATAACATAAATAATAATAACTTCAATAATCAAAATGACTTGAATAATCAAAGAAAAATAAAACCGTTTGTTAGAAAAAATGCAGAGATACGAGGTAATATTTTATTATACTTTTCATGTGATAAAAATTTATCAATACTTTGTGAAAAAATAGCGCACACTTTTAATTTAATAAACGAAAAATATCTAAGAAACTTTATTTTATTATTTAAAAATGAATATAAGAATATTGCTAGCAATTACATTGGAGCTCATTCAATAGTTACATTCTTTAAATTAGGATCAAATGATATTAAAAAAAAGATATTAGATGAATTAATAGAAAATGACATAAATATATATAATAATTACATAAAAAATTTTATGAAGCTAAAAGAATATAAAAAAACTAAAACTATTAATACAAATAACAAAAAATATCTGAAAGCAAAAAAACTTTTTGAAGACATATTAATTTCAAAAGAAAAAAAAGGAATAGAAAATAATCATAATGAGGAAAGAGAAAACGAAACAGATAATAATGAAAACAAGGATATTAATCTTGAAAATATAGCCGAAAATAAAACTTATAAAACTAAAAATAACTCAGAAAAAAATACTGATAATAATATAAACGCAGATGCCACTGAAGTTTCAAAATTTCCCGAACTTTTAGATAAAAAAAAGAAAAAGAATAAGGAAAAAAAGAAAAAAAAAAAGAGAGAAGAGAATAATAAAAATGAAAATAATAAAAAATATGACATAATTGAACACACAAATATAAATAAAGAAAATAATGATAATTTAGATAATAATTGTATTATTTTAAAAAGTGAAAAAAACAAAAGCGAAAAGATTAAAAACATAGAAGACAAAGAATTTATGAATGTAATATCTGATTTTATTCAAAATTCTAAAAAGAAAACACGAAAAAGGAAAAAAGAAAAAGAAAAAATAGAAGAAGTATTAAAAAAAAAATGTAGCGCATAAATTTCTTTTTATGTAGAATAAATGTATTCAGGATAGTTTTACAAAATTTTGTATATTTTTTTTTTTTTTAATTTTTTAAAAGATATATATATATATATATTAATTTATGTTTAATTAAATATTTTGTTTCAAATTTGTTTACGTAATTTTAATTAAATTAATATTATTTTTATTTTTATTTACTTTTACTAAATATCAGTAGATTATCTTTTTAATATTACTGACATTTATGAAGAATTTATTATTCATAATTTACATTTTTAAAATTTCAAGTATATTTTTAAAAATTAAAATTGTTATTGTAGGTAACATTTTTTATTGTATGCTTGATAAAAAAATTTGGAACAAATTAAAATAAAGTATTAAATCTTTTCACTTTCCTATCATTTATTAAAAAATTCGACTTATTTATATTTTTAAGGAACTATATTACATTTAAGAGTCTACATAATTATAAATAAAATTCATATATTTGCAACTAGCATACTTTACTTTTTTAATCATAAACTTGTGAAGTTTCTATCTAAAGTTTATTTTTTTAATTTTTATATTAAATTTAAAGAAAATATTCAAACTCAAAATAAAAAATATATTTTAAAATTTGTTTATATTTTCATATTTGATTCATTTTTTTTTTTTTTTATTTGTAATTTCTCTTTTATGTTCAATTTTAGTAAATTTTAGAAAAAAAATTGAACACTAACAATATTTATACTATAAATATAAAAACATTTGCTATTAATAAATTAGCAATTTCATTGAAAAACAAATTATATAAGCTTAAAACAATTTTTCTTCTTATGTATTTTGTTTACTTGTTTTATTTTATTTAGTTTAAATCAAGTTAATTCTTCTTTCATGAGCTTCCTTTATGATGAAGTAGAAACTGTAGCATTATTCCTTAAAAATTGATTTAACAAAATAAAAATTTGTTTTTCTTTTATTTATAAATCCTGAATATATTGCATATATGACTTAAAATATTATATCTTTTTTTAAAGAAAAAAAAAAAAAAATAGCCTTTAAATAAACTTATGTAAATTTTATTTTAGTTAATCGTAAGCAATTTAATGTAAAAATTTCTTTTAAATTATGTAAAAATTATATATTTTCTGAATACAAAGCACATGGTACATTACTTAATTACACGCTAGTACTAAGAACTGTTCGAAAGTATAATAAAACAAATAAATATAATTTTAATTTAAAAAAAAAGGGTTATATAAAAAAATATATATTTGTATATATATGAACTAAATTTTAGTAAATAATTATACATATATATGTAGTAAAATTATTACAATGAAAAAGGAAAATACATATATAGTAAAAGTGCATATATTTAAGTATATATATATGTAAAATAATTTAAAAAATTTGCCAACATGTATATCCAAGATAGTGAGAACGAAAATAACAAAAAATTTTTAAAAACAACCATTAAAAAAAATAGAAACAAAAATATTGAATTCGAAGTAAAAAAAAATGATTACATATGCATTGAAATCCCAGGTAAAATAAGAAAAGGAAGTAAAGGCTTATCAGCTGTGGAAAGTTTAGGAGGATTAAAAAAAATAACTGATGTCTTTAGATTTCATAAAAATAATTGCAAATATGATGAAAATTTAATTTTGCGAATTAATAACAATGATATGTTTTCCTCCTTTATATCAGCAAATTGGACAAATGTTAATAATATTTTAATAAAAATTAAAAAAACTAGAAAAAATAAATATAAGTTTGAGTGTCTTGGTTTTGTTAAGTATTTGTATTATTTTGATAATATGAGTGACTTCTATTATATTCCATCATTTTATAATAGATATGATTATAATACAAATTATATACATTATTTGACAAAAGGTAAAAAAAAAAAACAGAGGCAAAAAAGCTATAATGATCATTTTGAAGATAATTCCATTAAAACGCACGAATCAAATATTTATAACATGAATTATTATAAAAATGACTCATTTTTTTGTTTCAAAAACAATCAAATATATAAAAGTGTATCTCAAACTAATAAGATTACAGAAGATAAAAATGTTACCAATGATATACCTTTTAATTATGATATCAATAGTAAAATATCAAATAATATTAATGAAATTATTTTAAATAATTCTGAAATTAATCCTTATATACAAAATAATCCTTCAACATATAGCAATAATGATTTGCAAAATAAAACATTTATCCATGGCAACTTGGGAATAGCAACTAGCAATTTTATACATAATAAAAATAACTCGAATTTTTTCTCAGATAATAGAACGAATAGTTTAAATGATAAACTTATAAATAATTACAATACTGATGTATGTATTAATATAGAAAATAAAGATTTAGATAATCAATTTAATCGTGTTTCCTTTAATGATCAAATAGATCAAATTGAGGATATAAATCAAAATAAACAGAAAAAATCCTTGAATGATATGAATTTAGAAGATAAAAATTATGGATTATTTAATTTAGATAAAATAAAAGAGAATGAAAAAGACGAAAATAGCGAAATTATAAAAAATAAAGAAATAGATGATCAAACACACCTTCATATGGATAAATGGAACGGAACAAATAAATATAAAAATAATAGTGAATATATTTCCTCGATAAATAAAGAATATATAAATGAGACATTGAATATGCATAATCACCAAAACAGTAATAATGATCTTGTTGTGAATGAAAATAAGATGGGCAATAGCATTGGTTTTGATAATACTAAGCATCACCATATGCATCCATTTGATAGCCATTTTAATTATTATTTATCTGATATGGAAGAAAATGAATTATTTAATAAAATAATAAATTCAAAAGTATGCTCTGAGATGCTTGATGAAAAAAAAGAAATTAACTTTTCTTCAGATGAAAGCGAAGCCTATGAATTACATTGTTGTATACATAGCAAAAGTGTAACTCCATATGATTATAAAAATTACGAGTCTATCATTACAAATAAATATATAAGAGATTTTAAATATATAATAAGCAAATTTACAGCATCAATTGATTCAAAAGCGGAGGTAAAAAAAGGAGAAATGGAAAATTTTATTAAAGAATTAATAATAAATAATAATGAAAAAAAATGCACAAGTGCATTTACGGAAACAATGGAACAAGTAAGTAATAATAAAAAAAATAAACAAGTGAATGATGATAAAAAAAATGTAATAAGCAATAGTTTATATAATGATATAGATGAAACTAATAAGAATATGCAAAATAAGGAAACATGTGGTACTCATGAAGAGAACACTTTTCTCCAAAAAAATAAAATGAATGATAGTAATTCTACTATTAATGATCCATTTAATGAATTTAAAAATATATCCAATTCTGATAAGCATACTTGTTCTAATAATAGTGATTCTTTAAATAAATATAGCAATAAAATTATAGTAAGCAAAAAAACAGTTCATTGCAATCCTATAGCAAAATATGATGATCTTACATTACCTGTCATTCCTTTTGATTCAGCAATAAAAAAGTATGTTTCAGATACACTATATAGCAAAGTAAAATTGCTTTTTGATATAAGACCTATATGGTCAAAAGATGTTTTATTAGAACACCTTGAAAATATAAGTACATATTGCCTAAAAAGTTGCTTTTCAAAAATTTGTTTTTACTTTGTTGATGGACCGTGGAGACGCACATACTGTAAATATGGTTATGATCCACGTAAGGATCCCTCAAGTTATATTTATCAAACAATAGATTTTAGAGATAATTTTTATAGAAACATTAAAACAAAAAATTTAGAAGATATAAATAGAAATGTCATAAAAAAGAAATCTTCTTTAGATAGTATTGTAACTAATTTAATTAAAAAAATAAATAACAAGCATAATATGATTACTTATGATAATAGTGATCATATGAAGAATAATAGTTTTAGTAAAATACAAGATGAAATAAAAAATCAAGATAACTGTAAAAGAGATTGTCATATGTATTCTGAAATACCCTCTGAAAGTATCCGAAATGATAATAATGCGAAAAGTTGTAATAACTTTCATATTAGTATGATAAATACTATTTCTAATGACTTAAATATTGACAAAGATAAATTAGCACAACAATTAAATAACTGTGATTTAAAAGATGAAATTTTTTTTCATGATGATGAAGAAATTAATGATATACTCCAATTTTTAAAAAGATCAAAGACTTTTCACCTCAGGCAACATTTTTCTGCTGAAGTACATTTTTCCGTAACACCATTGAAAATATCAACAATTTTTCAATTTATAGATATTTTTGATAACAATGTTTTAAATTATTTATTAAATGTCAAAACCCAAGAAACATGCTCAAAGGATTATGGATGGCTCAATAGTAAAGATCTTGCAAAAATTCGAGATATTTTATTTGTTAGATCTGTTACTTTAAGGCATGCTCATTCTAAATGAAATACTTTTTTTTTTTTTTTTTATATAGCATTTTTATATGCTTTGTTATATTTTATTATAATTTATTTTATTCATTTGCTTTATACTTCATAATTTTACTATTTATCATAGTTTTATGGATATTCTTTTCAGAATATTTTCTCAAGTGTATTTTTTAGGATACTGTTAGAAAATCTTTTTTTTTTTTTTTTGTTATTTCTTTTTTTTCCATGTGTCTTACTTCTCAAATAATATTTATTATATAACATATATTTTATAATCATAAAAAATATAAATATAATAATTAATCAACACGATACTTCAATATATATTAATATATTAGTTTATTTATGTCTCTATTTATTTCAATTTAAATACCTTTTGCACACGCTAGAAAAATAAATATATTTATATTTATATTTATTATTAATTTCTACTCATTTAATATATATATATATATATAAACTTTATCTTTTCGAAATAGTTTTTTTAAAAAATCTGAAAGCCTTACATTTTTCATTTTATTTATTATTACTAAATAAAAAAATTATTAAAAATTTCTTTTTTAAATTAATATATAAAATCAAGGTTTTTAAAGTCTGAGAGTTAGAGGATGAGTTCAAAAAAAAAAGGGAAATCAAAATAATTGAAAAGATGAAATAGCTTAATTAGTTTGAGAGTATTTTTTTTTTTTTTATATCATGTTCAGGCTTTTTTTTTTTTTTTTTGTTTTAATTTCTTATGATTGTTAATATTAATATAAAAAATGAAAATAGTTATTCCAAATAATTCAAAATAAAGTTAATATATAATTAATGGAAAAAAAATATATAGTTCATGGGGGAAAAAAAAGGTGTATTTAGCTAATAAAGAGAAAAAAGAAATAAAATTATAAGAAGCTTGCATATTATATAAAAAAAATATCAATAATAAAAAGTTTTATTCCAAAAAATTTTATTTTTTAAGATTTTTGTCTTAACTTTGTTTCTTTTTTTTTTTTTTTTTTCATTATTGTAATTCTAATTCTATAAAAATATATGCATTAACTATAGAACTTTAACAATTTAAAAAAAATATAAGCTTATATTTTTTTTTATGTGCATTTCATAACACCCTGAATTTAGCGTCATTTTATGAAAACAATGTAAAACATAATAGTTGATAAATATTAAATAAACTTTATTATAATTAAAACACTATAATTTGTTAAATCCTAGTAGATCTATTTTATTTCATTTTATAAAATATATACTAATGTACAACCATATAATTTGTTATAAATTATTACTTTCCTCATTTATATGAAAATTATATGATATATTCTTTACTTATTTGATATTTAGATGTGCGCATAATTAAAACCGTTATTTATAATAAATTTTCCAAAATTTATCATAGCTTATGATACATCAATACAGAAAACTATAAATATAATATAATTTACATTTATAGGACAAATATTTTTTATAGATATATATATGCATGTATATGAAACAAATATGAATAATACTATTTTAAAAACTTTTTATTATTTTTTTATACACAGCATTTCCTTATAAGTGATATTTAAAATTTCCTTATGGATCTCTTTTTAATTTTTTCCTTTTTTTTTTTAGAAATCATAAATAAAATATAAAAGAACTATTCAAAAAAAAAAAAAAAAATAATCAAATATATAAACTATAAATTTTAACCTTTATTAAAAAAGATAACAAAATATAAGTATGAATTACCCTAATATAATTTCCCACAACTAAGATAATAATATATTAAGTAAAAAATACAAAGAAAAACATTTTTATTAGAAAGTTAGAAAAAAATATAAATAGTAACTTTAATTATTCTAAAAACAAAAAAAAGGAAACATTACTCAAATCAAATTTTTTAATTCATAAAAAAATTCAAATATGCATTATAAAAATGAATTAATAATGAAAAAAGGTTCAAAAGAGAAAATCACTGAATTGATTAACAAAAATTGTTTAAGTGAAGGGGGTTGTAAAGACTTGAAGAGAATACATATAGAAAACATAGGTAATGAAACTCAAAAAAAAAACTATAAGCAGTTAATAAAAAAAATAGAAGATATAAATGAGTCAGATAGCAAAAAAAATTATATTAAAAACTATACTATTTATGGTGACAAACTAAAAAGTGAAAAATTAATTTCAGAAAAATTGTATGAAAATATAGATCAAATAAAATGTGGTTTAATTAGTGAGAAAAGTATAAAATACTTGGAAAATTTAAAAGAGAATAAGTTCAATAATCAAAATTATAATAATATTGAACATTACAATATTATGTCAAGCACAGATCCTTCTTTGTCTTCAAACAATAGTATAACAAAAATGTATGAAACAAATTATGATTATTTCACCAAAATTAAAGATATAAAAAATGAACTATCATGTGTACCTAATTCAGAAATTAATTTGATAACGAACTACAATACTAATAAAAATAATGTTTCATTAAAACATATATATTTAAGTAACAGAAACATAAAAATAACTGGAAAATCGAATGAAAATATTTCAGTGAATCTAAAAAAAATGAATGAAAAAAAAATTCTAAAAGATAATGAAAATTTACATAAATATAAAGACAGTTCATCATATAAATCACGTTATACTTATTTAAATCAAACTAAAGGCAAGATCCCTACGAAAAAGAATGAAATTAATTTCAATCCTCATACATGCAATAATAGAAATATTCAAATAAATTATGACCCAACTAATAAATTATTCAACAAAAATATTACTTTTTTTAAAAATTTTAGTAAAATGAACAATGAAGAAACTCATAAAATAAAGTATATGTCAAAATATAAAAACTATTTAAAAAATTCATATAATATAAATAACCCATATGTAAAAGAAAAATGCATGAAAAAAAGAAATAATTGTATTTTTTTTAGGCGATATAATTCGAAAAACTTCAAATATACCAAGAGTTATTATAGCCCCTTTATTGTGCAAAACTTAAAAAAAAATCAGAATATATTTAATGATATTATTAATTATCCTTATAATAAAAATACGAAATATAAAAATTTATCAAATAATTTCACTGATTATAGACCCAGAAAAAGTAAAGGGAGTCATAAGAAAATTACTTGTAAAAATAAATACATATATGCTAAAAATTTATTTTCTAAATTAATGAAAAAGCTTAGACTATTGGGATATGCACTATTTTTTTGCTTTTTTATCAGCAATAAAACTAAAACAATGAAAGAAAAGACAGAATTTTAATAATGAAAACAATAAAGCATATATAAATCCATAACTCTCCAAATATTGTAGAAAGATAAATTGATATTTAGTGAAAAAATAAAAGAAAATTATGAAACTGCAAAAAAAAAATAATATTGTATAAAAAATGTGTTTTAAAATATTGATGATTTTTATATTAGAAAGTATAAAAAATAAAAAAAAATAAAATTTTATCTAAAATAAATAATAACATTGTTAATAAAAAAAAAGAAATGAAAAAAAAAAAGTTAAACTAAGAAAAATACACTACTTATTAATATAATTATAAGAACTTCTGAAATCGCTAAAACGAAAAAATAAATTGAAAAAAAATGTGTTCACTTATATCCTAAATATACAATATATTAAAATTTTAATATCATATAAAAAATTTATTTTTTTTAATTGAAAAACACATTTTAAATAGAAAGAAAAACTCAAAAGAGAGGAAAACATTTCATATCCCCTAATATCTGAAAAAACAACAGTAAATAGACTCAAATTCTGACTAAAACATAAATTAAATTTTCAGACACTCCAAATAAATATAAAAAAAAAAAATCCTAATAAGAGTAATATCCATTCCTTAAACTTGTTTTTTACAAAAAGCTTTTATTTTATATATTTAAAAATAAAAATCGTAATTATGTTAGTGATGAAATGAAAAAATAAACAATGCCTATAGTATATAACATCAGTGATAAATTATATAATGAACAGTAACAATAATAATTGAAAAAAGAAAAAAAAATTTTCATTTAAGCGAAGTTTTGCATCAACTAAATAATTATCAAGGACATTATAACTTTTTAAACCGTAATAAAAAAAAAAAATGATAAAAATATGTGCTGATATAAAAAATTACATTTATCATAAAATATTCAAAAATAAAAATGTTCAAATAAATGTTTACTATTTATTTATATATTCAGTGTAAATAGAAAGAAAATATTTTTTCAAACTTCCATATTTGAAAAGAAATTAGGTAATAGTATCTTTAAGGATTTTGAAATTGTATTAATGAATTTGTCTTGCTTAAAATTTGTAATTATTATTTTAATTACAATTTAATTATATATCATTTTTAAATTAATAATCTAAGAACACATAAAATACCAAATTATTAAAAATTTTCAGAAAATGTAAGAAAGTGCAATATATTAATAAAGATAAAATACAACTATATTTTATTTTAGAAATATAATTAGAAACAAATTACATATTAGAAAGTAATTTTTTTTTCTTTTTTTTCACATTTAATTTTATATATTAATTAAAAGTATCTAGTCCTAAATAAAAATGAATAATGTTTTTTAAATTTTTTTTATTTTTTTTCCTATTTTATTTCTATATAGAATTAATTATTATTCTGATAACGTGCTTTACAACAATTATTTCCCCTTTAATTTTACCATAAAATAATTTCATTGTTCTTATATCAATAACTTAATTCTATGAGAGAACATAAAACAAAACAATAAAAACAGCTACAAAAAACATTCTATTCATAATAAATATAAAAAGAAAAAAATTTTTAAATGAGGAAATTTTATCATTTATATCTTTTAGTTTATGCACATATGATATTTTTGTTTAAATTAAATTTTCCATAATAATAATTTATTGAGATAAATAAAAATGTAGTACATTTAAAAAATATTTAATTAATTTACACTTTCATAATAAAACTTATTTATCTTCATTAATTTTTTTTTTTTTTTTAAATAATTAAACTACTAAGAAGTTATTGTGTGTAAAAAGAGTTAAATTTTACATAATTTACGTGCTTAAAAAAAAAAGAAAAAATTAAAATTAATAAAAAGTCTCATATTCCTAAAAAAGATGAAGTACACAATCTTTTAAAAAAAAATAGTGTACATTGTCTCATGTTTAAATATAGTGATAATTATCCATTCATATTCTTCTATTTATTAAACTATATATAAAATAAAAAAAAAATAATAATATTTATATAATTTCCAAAATAAATACTCATAATTAAAATTAATTATTCCGTATGAGTATTTGAAGTTTTTACCTTTAATTTCTGTAACTCGAAATATGAAAATGAAAAAATGTTCAATGATATATATATTTAACTCTTAATTTTAATAGGGAACTACTTTATCTTTTGAAGGTTTTACAAAGAAAATAGCAAAAAAAAAAATAAAATATTACTTGCATTAAACATAATTTTTTTTATACATACTCAAATAAAACTATAATATATATTAAATATAAAAAAAAAATTAAAACTTTATCATATTTTTTAAAAGTCTATATGATTTGATAAAATATGGATAATTAATAGAATAATAAAATATGAATAATACAATTATACATATAATTATAATTCTTTATATAATCAATATAAAAAAAATATATATATTAAAAATAATTTTTTTATTTATAAAAATATTTTAAATTAGACTTTTTTTATATAGAATATAAGCCAAAAAATATATTTTATTGGAAAATTTATTTATTAAATTAAAAATTTTAAACATACAAAAATAGATACAAATGAGTTACATGTTTCTACATGTAAAAAAAAAAAAAAAAAGAATTATAATAAAGGATATGTATATTAAAAGAGTTTATTCAAAAATTAAATTAACTTATTCTTCTCTTTATTTGTAAGATATATGGATAAATTATTTTATCATATTACTCAAATTGTTAAATATTTGAGTTAAAATTTCTTTATCATAAAAACACATTTTATATATAGACAATGCAAATATAATTGGTTTATATTTTAATAAATGTGCATGATCTTTCATAAATTTTGAACATAAAATTTCTAAAAAAGGATAATTTCTTTCTCCAAAAATTATCTCAGTTTCCTGTTCAACTGAAAAAGGTAAAATAACATTATATGAATAAATCCATGAAGCAAATTTTCCATCATGCGTAATAAAAAAAATATTATAATTTTTATAAAAAACCAGTGTATAAATATATGACACTATTTCTTCCTTATGAGTAATATTAATATGTTTTTTGACTACTTTTGGTATAAAGTTAATATTTGAAATACTTTGAGAATTTATTTTGTCATTTTGTTCATCTTTTTCCTGTTCATTTAAACTTATATTTTTATATTTTTTACTATTTATTACATTTATGTCGCAATTTTTTAAATTATTTTCATCATTATTTTTTTTTTTTTCTTCTATTCCATTTTTGAGGAAATATTCTTGAAAATTTAATGATGATTCAGCTTCTATTCCTTTGAATTTACTATTTATAGGGGAATCTTCATTCATTTGCTTTTTTTTCTTTTTATTCTATTTTAAAAATGAATTATAAAATAAAAATTATAAATGATCTTTTAATTTCTTTTAATACTTTATTCGTATTTATATTTTTATTCTTTTTACTAATTCACAAAAAAATTAATTAAAAATTTGATAAAAGCACTCAGAGAATTATGAAATAAATTTCCATAGTTAACGTAAAAAAACTAAAATTTTATGTCGTTTTTAATTATCTTTATATCAAGAAAAAAAAAAAAAGTTGCCTTGAAAGTCTATTTGTTAACTAGTATTTAAGTTTTATTTAAATTTAAGAATTTTTTCTTTTCTTTTTTTTTGCAAATGAAGGTAATACCGCTGAGTTACTGATAATTACATGTTAATTCTAAATTTTACTCAATATTTTTCATTTTTTTTCTGACCTTACTTTTTTTATGCTAATATATATTCTGCATTTTTAGTTATATACTTAGAAATTAAAATTTTCAAAAATTCATATTTTATTGAATATTTTTTGTTCAAAATTTTAAATACTTTATTTATTATATAAATAAAAAAGCATAATAATATATAAAAAAATGTTCAAATTTTATTAGGAAACTTTATGATAAACTATAATTAAAAGATGGATTAAAAAAAAAAAAATAAGCATTATCCTTAAAACAAGATACTCTTAAGAAAAGTACCATTTAAAAAACTGCATTATTTTTTCTTCTCCTTGTTTATTTTGACATATATCTTAAATTTTTTATTTTTTTTTAGTAATAAATAAATGCTAGACACAAGACTTCTTAGATTAAAAAAAAAACTATTAATATATTCATACAAAAAAAAGAATTTAAATATAATTTCTTATTCGTTTTTTTTTTTTTTAAATCTTTTTTTTTTTCCTCACCAATATTATTAAATGACTTTTACTAAGATCTAAGAATTGAAAAAAAAAAAAAAAAGCCTCAATTATTCAAATTTTATTTTATGTATAAAATTTATATTCTAATAATTCTATTGTTAATTTAGATTCATTAAATATTATTTTATCATTTTAAAATAATATTTCTCAAATAATATGTAGAACTTTAATGTACAATCATTGTAATAATTAAATACATTTTTTAAAACAATGTTTTATTAGACATAAATTTTATTTTATTTTTTATTTTTTTTTTTTATGTAGAAATATGTTTTATTTACACATAAATACATTGAATAAATGTGTATACATTAAAAAAAAGAAAAATATTATTTTCTAATTATTAACTTGTATAAAGAAAAAAACAATTTTTCTATTTTTTAAATTATCTCTCATCTACTGAAATTTTTATAAAAAATAGAACATATGTTTAAAAAATAATAATAATTTGTGTAGCTTTATAATTCCAGTAATTTTATTAAATTTGATGAATCTGGAAAATTGTGTTAAAGGAACAATGATTTCCTTTAAATAGGAGTTAAAATTAAAAATAAAAATTTTGAAAAATAGAAAAAATATAATGATAATATATTTACCTATTTAGAGAAATATTATGATCAATACCTATCATTACTCAAGAAAGAAAAAAGTTAGCTCTAACATAACAATTCATGCATGAATGTTACTGGTTCTTTCATATGAAATTTTCTTATATTTCTTTTTATAATTTTATTTTTCGTATAACATAGAATTCACACACTTATAGAAAAGCATTTCTTAAAATTAATAAGCGCACACATGAAATCATAAGAAAAAAAAAATAATAAATAAATATATAATATAATATAAACAAATCTATATAAATATATATATATTAGAATATAAGGATTATTTTTTTAAGGTTATTATATTAAAGAAAAGAAGGAGGGAAAAAAAAAAAAACAACATATTTTAAAGATTAATCGTTTAAGTTAACATTATTTTTTCTTTTTATTTTATTTAAATATAATATTTAATATAATTAGTTAATCTAGATATAAGTATATATGATTATAGATTTTCTTAATTTATAATTATCATAAAGTGCGCGCACCTTGTAAAAAGACAAACAAAACTCTTCATTTAATTTAAAATAAAATAAGTTATAGAAAAAAAAAAAAATTTTAACAAAAGAATAAAATTAAGAAAAATACAAAAAGAAAATTTGTCCTTTTTTTATAAGATCAAGGAATCAATGAAAGATTAAAATGAAACACACAAAACTATATCTAAAAAAAAAAAAAAATGAAATAAATGAATAAGATAAATAATTAAATGTATAAAATATTTGTATGTATAAATAACTATATGTATAAGAATTGTCCTGCACTCATGCCTATTTTGCACATTTTATATTATTATATCTATAATTGTTCTATTAAATTTTTTTCACTGAAAATTTTTTTCTTAAGATTTTTTCTTATACAATTGATTCTTACATCTATGCATAAATACAAGCTTTTCTTGAAAACAATTAAAAAATAATTTTATTTTACTTTTTTTTTTTATATCTGAAGTATAAAATATTAATGGTATCTAATCACACACATAATTTTTTTTTCTTTATACTTTTTCTTTTTTTTTGTTGTTTCTTTTTATAGTCTTAAAAAAAAAAAATAAATAAATTATATATATAAAAAAAAATATATAAGCAAATATTCTAGTGTATAAAGAAATTTAAAATAACTCAAAAAAAAAAAAAAAAAAAAAAATTAAATAAACAAATAAATAAGACATAATGTTGTAAAAAATATATATATTCTCTTAAAGTTTATGAAATACAAGGTGCTTGTGCATAATTTTTTTTAAAAATATTGTGAAATTATTTATTTCAAATATGCATACATATAAAAAAAAAATAAAGTATAAATACGTATTCGAGATGTGAACTTATTCATATATTAAATAGTTATTTGTTTATTTTTATTATAAATCTACAATTTTAATTTTTTTTTTTTTTTTTTTTATTTATTTATTTGTTTATAGTTGATATATTTTTTATATTTAACTTTTTTTTATAATTATAAATAATACATATATAGATGTATTTAATGAATTATTGAATATTGTCTAATAAACATTACTGTTATTTTTTTTTTTTTTTATACTAATTTATTTTTTACATATGTTATTTATTGTTTTTTGATACATATACATATTTTTATAAAATGTTAAATAGAAAAAGAATTATATATAGTAATATGTTTATAGCATAAAAACAACACATTTATGTAATTTTTAATGATGAACTATCAAAAACATTTTGTCGGTGTAATTATTTTGTTTTTATTTTATAATAGGATTATTTTTTTATTTTCAAATTTGAGTTAATTTTGTTTTATACACCGTAATTTTATTAAATTTGATATATTATTTAATTATTTGTTTTAATTTTTTTTCTTTTTTTTATTTTATATTTCTTTTATATTTTCTCTTTTTGTTATTAAAAAATTATTAAATTATTTTTATATTAATATTTGTTTTTTTTGACAGAATTTTACATAATGCATAAAACACTTTATTTTATAAAAAAAAAGACAGATGTATACATAAATTTTAATTAATTTTATAAATAAAATACATATTATATATATATATATGTATATAAGCATTTATGTATATTATTTTTTATGACATATAAGGTTATTTTTTTTAATTTATCAATTTTAATCCCTATATATAATTTTATAGTAGAATTATGTGATTTATTTTTTTTATAAAGTAGAATTTAACTTTTTTTTTTTTTTTTTTTTTTTTTTTTTTTTTTGTTCGTTTTTAGAAACTATTAAATTATCTATAAATTATTTAAAATACAAGATGAACGAAAAACACAATAAGAATATGTCACAGGTTCAATCAGAAACGTTGTCTCTTATAAAGCAACAATTCTTCAAAACAAAAATGTGTCCTTTTCAAAAGAATAAAAATTATTGTTTAAATGAATCGAATTGCCATTATGCTCACAGTGTAGATGAATTGAAACCTATGCCGGATTTAAGAAATACGAAATTGTGTGATTATATAAAGAAAAAAATACCTTGTCGTAATGCCAACTGTAAATTTGCTCATGATATTGATACCTTGAAACCTAGTGTTCATTTAGCCACATATAAATCTACTATATGCAGTTTTTGGGGTAAAGGGAAATGTTTTAATGGAAACAAATGTAGATTTGCTCATGGAAATGAAGATATAAAAACGAATGAAGAGATAGACTTACTAGAAAGTGGAAAACATTCCAAGAAAAATAAAAATAAAAATAGCCATTATGATTTAAAGCAAGGAACATCTTCTACAAATTCTTTTAATACATGTGATTATTCTATTAATTGCTCTTTGGAAACTACAAATGTTTCTTCTTTTGACAAAAGTAGAGAAATTTTAATGTTAAAAAAAAATAATAAAGACAAAACAAAAGCAAAAACTAAATTAGGAGATTTAGATCTAAATAAAGATATTATTGAAGATAGAAATGAAATAATTAATAACGAAATAACAACAAACGGTTTTACATTTTACGATAAAAAAAATTCAAATTCTATTAAAGAAGTTATTGATAAAATTGAAAATATGGCATTGTCTACTTTTATAGAGAATAATGATAAATACACTAAAGTTATTAAATATTTGTTGAATGAAAATAACCTTTTAAAAGAATCATTAAGAAAAGATCAAATAAATATGATGCTAGAACAAAAAGAACAAGATGAAGAACAAGAAGAGGAACAAAAAAATAAAACATCCTTTGGAAGTAGTATAGCAGGCACTAGTAGTAAAATGAATAGTGAAGATTTAACAAAATATTTATTTCCTGATGAAAATAGTGAGAAGCTTTTAATAAGTAGTGAAAATAGAAATGCAAATAATATCTCTACTCATGATGATACAACTAGAATAGATGAAAATTTTAATAGCATAATTAAAGCAATAGATGATATTCTAATTTCACAAAATGTCTGTTCTTTTCCAAGCGTAAAAGATTCAAATACCAATTATGAGAATAAAGATATATATTCTAGTAAAAATACTAATGATATTAGTAGAGAATATGAAAATTTATTATGCAATCTTAAATCATTTGAAACTCTAAAAAACATTTATCCCAATTTTAATTCATTTAATATAATAGATAATAAGACAAATAATAAACTAGAAGAAGAGGTTTTAGAGCAGTTCTTTCAAAATAACAATACGAATAATGAACAAGTAGAAAAGAAGAAAAATTGTTATGATGAAAATTTTACATTTGCAAAATGTATATCTTTTCCATATGAAAATAATCAAACAAAAGAACTAGAAGAGTTTTCCCAAAAAAAAAATTTTAATTCAATTACTTTTCAACAGAAAGAACAACTAAACCAAGAAATTCAAAATATGCAGCAAAGGGTTATACAGTTACAACAAATGAAAAAGGAAGAGTTAAATAAAAACAAAGATATAAGTTCTTGGCAAGATAATTTCGTTGTATTGAGAAATGATCTTAATATTGGTTGTAATAGTAGTGGTAGTAATAATAATAATAATAGGAATATTAATAATCTAAATTTAATACCAAAAAATACAACAAATATTATTAAAGAAAAAAATGCAAAATTAAATTTAAGAGAAAATACAGAGTTAAATGATAATAATGTGCATTTAGATAAACTTTTGGAATTTTCTAGTGAGAAATCAGATATTTTAAAAAAAATAAGAAATATAATTTCTAATGAATTAAAAAATAATGAGAATAACAATTATACAAGTAGAAAAATTAGCAATTTTACTAATATCTCAAATGTTAATAATAGTTTAACTACAAAAAATACATTATTTAATGATCATTTATATTCAACAACTTATAATAATATGCCTGTTGATATTCCAAACAATAATATTCTTAACAGCAGTACTATTATTAATAATAACAATAGTGATTATGATAATAATAATGGTTACATGAATGACAATAATAATCATAAATTAAATAATGATTTATCAAAATACAAAAAGGAAATAAATAATGATCAGAATATTTGGAATAATAATGTAAATTTTAATAAATATGCTTATCCTATATTATCACATGATTGGATAAATAATCAAAAGAATAATGATTTTTTTAATATTTCGAAATCTATTAATTTAAGTAGTTTAAATTAAGAGAACATAAATACTATTTATATATATAATAAAAAGAAATATATTCATTACAGAAATAATGTATGTAATTTTATTATATAAATTAATGTGATGAAATTAACAAACCGATATAATTTATTCAATTTTTATATTATTTATTTTTTTTTGTTTAATTCTGCAGTCTTGTATATAGTTTTAATACATGTATGGTCCTTTTCTATTATTAAAATTCTTTATAATTTCTCTCTATAATCAAATTTTTACATATAAATAAAAATAATAGCATATATTTTTTTTTTTTGTTTTTTTTTTTTTTTTTGTTTTTTTATGTTGTTTGCTTCACATTTTAAGCAAAAACATATATGCTCAATTATTGTTGTTGATTTTTTTAATAAAATAAAAATATTTTGAAGAATATTTTACATAGATATAATTATAAATTAATCTATCTTTCCTTTTTTTTTTTTTTAAAAAAAATAATTAAGTATAATTAAGAAATTTCCTTTTTACACATTTTTGTTTTTTTGTATTCTTCTATATACACTATTTTTTACTTTTTTTTTTTTTTTTTTTTTTTTATTAGATACAATTTTGTGTTTACTATTCTTTAATTATTTATAATAAATTTTTCTTTTAATGAAACTTACATATTTCTAATTAATAAAAATAATTATGAATTTATTTTTATTGTTACAGGAATGAAAAAATTTGAAATTAAATAATATTATAATTATATAATATGCATATTTTTTTTATTGTATTAATTTAAAAAAAAATAATAATTTTTTTTACTTTTATTTTTAACTATTAAGAAAAAATTTTATATATTATATTAAAAAAAAAAAAGGAAATTAACATAGAAGAGAAGCTACAAAATTTATTATTACAGATTAATTTTAAAATATATTAAAGTTTATCATTAAGTAAATATCTTACATATATTATTTAAAAGATTTTAACAATTGTTATTTTGAAATATTTTACATTATTAAGCCAAAAATTTATTGTAAAACATTGTAAGATATTAAATTTAATGTATTCTATAAATTAAAAAAGCAATAAATTAGAATAAAAATTATTTTTAAAAGAATTGACTGGTTATGTCTATGAAAATTTTTTTTTTATACACTTTTAAAAATTGCATTTCCAATTTTAACTTTTGAATTATAAAAAGAGCATGAATAACACATGAGAATAAGTATAATTCTTAAAATGCATAAGTTTATATCATTTTTATAAATTATCCATATGATATGAAAAAAAAAAAAATTTTTTTAAGAATTATATTTTATCTCTCTTTTTATATGCAATCATATGTAGTAAAGAAAATATTTTTTTTTTTGTTAAAGATAGTATAAATAATATAAACTTATCTTTATAAACATTAAAATATTAGACTTTGAATTATCCTTATAATATGCAAATTTATTCTTTTTTATGAAATATTTTTGTAAAATAAAAGAGTTATAACTTCTTTTTAATTTTATATTGTGTAATATTTGCAACTTTAATTTGTGTTTGATATATATAAGTACAAAGAAAATACGCATAAAATAAAAATTTATAATATATTCAACATTTAATTTTCAATTTTTCATCTGAGGAAAAATTCAAATAATTTTAACAAATAAAAAACTTTTGACAATCGTTACTATAATAAATATATAATAATATATTTCCTTGAATTCTAAAAAAAATATTTTCATTAATTATATAAGCACTTTAAGTACACTTATAATAAATTATCTTTTTTTTTTTTATGAATTTTAAGAATTCTAGTATTTATTACTTTTTAATATACTTTTTTTTATGTTATGCTTTTCATAATAATAAATTTTTTTTGTGTTAATTTGTTGTTTATCTGTTCAGTTATTTTATTATATTTTTTTTTCTTTTTAAACATATTATTACTTTTTATCTAAATAAAAAATTATATTTTTTTCTTTATTTCAAGTCTATTAATTTTTTTTTTAATAGCAAAAGTTAAAATGTAGAAATTCAATTATTTCATAAATATTTATTTATATATATATATAAATATATATATATATTTTTTTTTTTAAAACCTCTTATAATATTTCATGGATATTTTTCCTTTTTTTTCTTATATTTTATATATATATATATATTATAAAAAAAAAAAATTAATTTTGGTTTTATAAGCATTTGAATTAAATAAATAAATAAATGCATATATATTAAATTTAATAATTTTACTTTTTATATCATTTTTTTTTATTATTTTTTTTTGTGAATTATTATCCATTTTACAATTGTATGAATTATGTTGCCTTATAAAGAGGATTAGTATGTGCATGTTTAATTTCATCTTCATGCTTTTGTATCATAAGGATAAGCTTCTTTTTTTTTTTTTTTTATTACTCTATTTCATTTTGATCATAGATATAAAATGTCATATAAAAATTATGAAAGTAGTCATTTATCACATATAGAGGAAAGGGCAGATGATTATGAAAAAAAAATAAAAGATAATATTTTACTAATTAAAAAAAATATGATATATGCTGAAGAAAATTTAGAAAATTTAAAAAATAATTTAATATCTAAAAGAATTATAGAAGCATTACATGAAGAAATACAACAAATATATGTTAAAGTAGTAGAAACAGAAAATTTATTTCGTGATTGGGAGATAAAATTTGCTGGAAATCCATTTGAAAAACAAAAAAAAAAATATATATTTGAAAAGTTAAATATTCATTTTAAAAATGAAGTGAATAAATTAGAAAATATATCTGTTAATGTAAAAAAAGCAGCTAATGAATTACCTAATATAGAAAATGGAGAAATGAATTATAATAATATAAATAATGCTTTAAATAAAAGAAAAAGCAGTAAATTTGCTTCAAGTGATTTAACTAATGATAATTTCATTTTAAATGTTGACAAAAGTTATGTTAATAATGATGATTTCATTGAATCTTCTAATATATATGATTATGAATTAGATCAGTTTAGTGAAAACGATTTTTTAATTGAGAATGAAATAGCTAAAGAGAGATTTGAAGGAATAAAAAAAATACAAGGACAAGTGGCACAAGCACAAGAAGTTTTTAAAGATTTAGCAAATCTTGTTTTTACACAAAAAGAAAATATTGAAATTTTAAATAATAATGTATATGAAACTAGTGTAAATACTTTTAATAGTGCAAAGGAGTTAAAAAAAACATATCATAATGTAAAGCAACAAAGATTTTCTTGGTTTTTAGCTGTAGTAACTCTTTTGATATTTATCTATTTTATTTATTTTAAATTACTTCATTTTTCTTTTTTCACTTAATTTATTACTTCTTATTGCAATTACCTAATTTATAATTTTATCTAATAAAAAAGTTAAATTATTTTTTAGAATATTTTATATCAAATTTTTTTTTAAAATAATCAAGTGCCAAAAAGAAAAATTGCTGTTATATTCTTTGATTTATTTAAAGTTATAATTATATATATTAGAATTTACATAAAAAATAAAATAAAATAGAACATATTTGTTTATATATATAGAAATTTTTTATTCTTTTTCCTTTTCTGTGTTTTTTGTTTTTATTATTTTTAATGATTTATTTTTTATGTTAATTTAACAAATTTTTAATATTTTTGTAGTTTTTATTTATACACATTTTTTTTTTGTAATATGCAAATAGCACTTAAAAAATTAAAATATATATATATATATATATTTATGTATCTATTTCCCTATATTTTAAAAATTTTCTTTTTTTGTACTATTTATTAAAAACATAAGGTTTTTATAGATTGTTATGTGTATATGTTTTTTAAATTAAATTTGTCAAAAAAAAAAAAAAAAAAAATATGAAAAAATAAAATAAAAAGGAATTTTTATAATATCATTGATAATTATTCTTTTTTTAACATTAAAGTATTTATATTTAAAGATAAAAGAGAAATTATTAGCTCATATAATGATACACATAATAACTATTAATTATATTTGTTTTCTATAGATTAAAGAATTAGTAGTAAAAACTGAGAAATAATCATAATAAAAAAGCATATTAAAAAAATATTACATTAAAAAAATTATAACTTTAAATGATATTTAAAAAAAAAGAAAAAAAAAAATATTTATATATAACATCATTAATATTTAACTAAAATTTATGAATTAAATAAAAAGTTTATGCACGGAATAAATAAATATACAAAATATAAAAAAAAGAAAAAATTACAACCATGGTGCCCATCCTTCATATATTTTAGATAAATAATTTGGTGACTTTGAAACATAAAAAACTTTTTGAAATAAATTACTTTTTCTTAAAAAATCTAAATTATCAGTTTTCCTTCTTTTTTTCATAAAATCATGTTGTGTATAATAAATAGAGGATATTAAACTTTTAGAGGATAACAAAATATCACAATCTTTTTCATTGTAATAAGTTTTCTGATTAAAAAAATGAACATCATTGTTATTTTCAAAATGTGTCATATAATAAAGCATATTTAACTCATTAAAATGTAACTTCTCCTTTTCTATTTCTTTATGTAATTTTTTAATATTTTGGAATTTTTCAAATGATATTATATTCATTTTTGTTTTTTGAATGAAGTAATTCTTTCTATTTCCCTTTTTAAATTCTTTTATTTTTTTCATTTTATGATTACTCTGGTATAAACTTTTTTGAAATGTTAATTGATTATCTTTTTCATTATAAGTAACACTATCATCAGAATTTTCCGAATAATCTAAGTCATTTTTATCATATAAAAACATTTTTGAATCATAAAAAGGTTTATAAAAATATAAATTTTTGTCTTTATATATATCAATTATATTTTTCTTATAATGTACATTTAAATCATAAAATCGGTATAATCCAGTTATTTTTTTGTATGCATATACAATATTAATTTTCTTTTTATTACTCATTTTTATATTGTGAAAAATGATCAAATATTTATAAAAATTGTTTATTTGTTTCATTATATTTTTCTTAAAATTATTTTTACTTAATAAATAAATTAAAAAATTAAAATAATTTAAGAGGTTTCTATTCTTGTAATGAGAGCTAGCATAATGTCTTATATTGCTTTTTATATTAATTTTATGAATGAATATAAAACTTCTTTTCCTTTTTTTTGATTTTTTCTTCATTTTTGCTCTTTTCAACTTATATAATGTATTGTATCTTTTTTGCTTAATTCCTAATTTTATATTTTGACTATGCACATTATTATTATTAGTATATATCTTCTTTTTTGTTTTATTATTTTCTTCTATGCATAATAGTAAATTTAAATAATATTTGTAATAATTATTTTGTAAAAAATATTGTATATATTTCATTATATATAAAATTTTAAAAGAAATATAATAAATATATGTGTTATCTTCTAAAGGAGAATTATATATATATGTATAAAAAAAATCATATTTTAATTTAAAGTTGCTATAATAGGTATAAAATATCTTTTCCTTTTCTTCAATTTTCAAGTCAGTATTCTTCAAGTACAAAAATATAAATAATGTAGAATAAATTATAATTAAATTTAATAAATTTGCATATTTTTTTTTAATCACATTATAAATCTTACTTATATTACTTATATGTTCATTAATAGCAATTAAATAATTTTTTATTTTTTCATATTCTTTCGTGTATAGGAAATTAATATCATGACTGTTATCATTTTTTGAATATTTTGTTGTTTCTTTAGGTAAATATTTATTATCACCTTTAGTTTTATTATCTTCATTTGATAAATAGTATAAGATATTGTTATTTTTTAAAATGTATAAATATTTACTAGTTTTAATTATTATTTTTCTTAAATAATTTCTTTTCACTTGAGGAAAAAAAAAGGTTTCTTGCAAGAAATACTTTATAGAATTATTTTTATGTGATATATATGTTTTCATAATTTTTTTTAAATTAATAGAAAAAGCATAAAACATAAAAGAAATGAAATATATATAAATGAAATGAGTCTTCGTATTTTTACTTATAATATTTTCTATTATTAAAAAATTATCATATAAAATGTTATTTATTTCTATTAATGATTCATTATTTATATTTTTATTATTAATTCTTAAACATTCTTTTATACAATCTTTTACGGTGTGAAATTTCTTTTTAATTATTTTATTTGTTAAATAATTTTGGTTATAAATTACAAATAATCTCTTTATGTACTTTTCAATTTTTAATAAATATAATTTATTTATTTCTTTTAATTGAAATATTTTAAGTAATTTACTTAAATAATATAGAGGTATTTTTTTTAAAAGATATTTTATATTATATTTAAAATCGAATTCTAAAACATTCTTGTTATTGCCACTTAAATCTTTATCATAAAAAAATTCATTATTGCCATTTGTCTTAATAAATGCATATGGATAATCATTTAATTGTCTATTTTCATTTATTCTACTTATTAAGGTATTTTTTATTTCTATCTTTGTTTCTTCATTTTCTTCATCAACTTTTTCTTTTTTAACTCCCTCTTTTCTTTTCTTTTCAACAAATTTGTAATTATTTATTAATTGGGAAATCTTATAAAATATCTGTTTTATATAGTCATTGGAAGAATTTACAATTTTTCTAAAATGATAGTAATATAATCTACTATTATTTATTAAATTAACAATTTTTCTTTTTAGATTATTATTATTATAATATATAGAATGAAAATAAGAAGGTATAATTTTCTTAAACTTATTTATGTTATTAATTATGAAACTATGATTCATATATATATTATTAAAACACTTGATCATAGAATTAATAAAAAATAATAAATCATTAATGCTTTGTACTGAGCGCTTTTTTTCTATATAATTATTAATACAACAATTACTTTTTAATAAATGATTAAACTGTAATATATGAAAGAAATTTCTATTTTTATGATTATAAAAAGGATAAAAAAAAAATTGAAAAAAATTATTTAAATAATAACTTTTATATTGATAAATAATAGATGATATTTTATTTAAATTATAAATAAAAGTAGAATTAGAGAAATTAAATAGGGATGCTTTCCAGAAAATGTCAGTTATTCTTATAGGTACTACTTCAGGATTGGCCAAATATAATCCCTTTTGAAAAGTTAAATTTAAATCAATATTTAAAATTTCATGATTAATATAATCATATAGGATATTATTTAAATGCCTGTCACCAATCTTTGCGATGAAATTTATACAACTATTAAAAATTAAAGATGATGTATATTTTTTTCTATTATTAAAATATTCTTTATTATCGTTACTTAACATATGTATATATAATTTAATACTATATGTTTCTTTCTCATAATATACTTTTAATTCATCATAGACTTCTCTTAATATTCTTTCTTTTTCTTTTTTGGTAATATTATTTATATTATTTACATTATTATTTTTCATCTCTACATATTTATTATTTTTTTCTATTTCATTTTTTTTATTTTCAAACTCTATTTTTTCTTTACTACAAATATTGCTATATCTCTCAACCAATTTTTTTTCCTCATACTTTTTTATCTTCTCAGTTAATTTTTCATTATAAATTTCATTAAATTTTTTCTTATTTTCATCATTAATTAAAGATAAAATAGATATTAAATTCTTATTCTTTTTTATTAAACCTATTGCATTAGATAAATATATTATGTCAGACGATTGTGCGGGAATATATTTGCTAAAATCAAAAAATATTTCCTCATTTTCTAAAATGGTATTTTCGAAATTTTTATTTACACGAAAAATATTATTATATAATAATTTATCATATAGAGAATTCTTATTAAATTTTTTTTTATTTATTAAATGAAATGTAAAATCAAAAATATCGGATATATATTTATTTATCCTCAAGTCCTCCCCACTTTTAGTTATATATGAATTTATATTGCCATTTTGAAAAATAATTGTTATAATTTTCATAGGATTATTTATTTTAATTGTATATACCTCGTTTCTAAAATTAACTATTTTATTATATGATATCATGTCATATGATATTTTTTCTTCTAAATGTAAATTAATAAACTCCGAGTTTTTTGAGGAAGATTTGTATTCTATAAAATCACTAAAGAAACAATTTTTTAAGTCAACAATTTTATTATTTTCAATAATTTTATACAAAAAATTATTAAAATTATATAAAAATTCTTTTAATGCTTCAAAATATTTTATATTAAATCCAGGCATATCTCCATTTTGCGTTATAAAAATATGTTTTTTTATATTAACTTCTATATCTTTAGTTAGTTTAATTTTTTTATTAATATATAAATAACAATAGAAATCTATGAACAGTATATATATTTTTCTTAATTCTTCTTCAATCAAATTTTTTATGTAAAAATCTAGGTTACTAATATTTGAAAACTCAGACATTAAATGCATATGAGAAAAAAAATATTTAAGATATGTACTATTGTTTTCACATTCATTATTCAAATAAAGAACTAACTCGTTAAGGAAAATTAAAAGGAATAAAAATTTGCTTTTCCAAAAATTTTCTAATTCATATTTTACAGTTTCCTCATTTTCTGATAAATCTTTTTCTCTAAGTCTTGATTTAACAGAATCCTTTGTTTCTTCAAAATTCAAGCAATAAGAGAATCGAACATTTTTTAAATAAATATTCGTTAAATGCTTCACATAAGACAATAATATTTGAAAAATCCTAGAAAAAATTAATTCAAATGAATTTAATAAGCTTGTTAAACTATTGTTAAAATCTAAATAAAATAAAAAATTTGAATCTTTTATCTTATTAAAAAATTGAACAATTGTGATATTGTTACGTATAATAAAATCATCACATAATAAGTTATTCACTTTTTCATTTTCTTCTGCATATGAATCAGTATAAATTTCATGAAATTTATTTTCTTCTTTTTCATTGTCACTGTAAAGAATGAAATTTGCTGTATGTTCTTTCGTATTTTCACACTCATTTATTATTCTCTCTTGCTCAGTTTTTATTTCATTTTTTGAATCATAACTATGAAGAGCAATTTTTTTTTCATATAAACTATTCGTTAAATAAAATTCATCATTATGCATATTATTCCCTTTTTGGTAATTCTTACTTTTATTAAGATTATTCTGTTTGTAACAAAGTAAAGAAAAAAAATTTTTATTAAAATTTTTTACATATTGATCATATATAAACATTTTATAAAAAGCAGTTATATGAACAGTAATGATTTCAGGTATTTTTTTGTATAAATGAAGAAACAAAAAAAAGATAATTCTCTTTAAATTTAAATCTTCATTTTTTTCAAAAAGGTAATTTAATATGTTTCTATAAATTAACGCATACATATATATAGGAATTTTTATAATAAAGTCGTAAATACATATATCAAAATCTGCTGGAGAATTATTTATAAAATTATCTTGTGTTTCATTTGTTTTTATCTCATTTTTTTCATCATTTTGATTATTTTTATCTATCAAATTATAATCGCAAGTAAGATTATTGTTATATCCATGGTCTATGCATGTTACTTCTTTTTCTTCACAAATTTTTGGTATACTTTTATTTTTTAACTTCAGTTTATTGACTTCTTCAAATAACATTTCACCTTTTCTTGTTTTAATATTTCTTAATAACATTTTTTTTAGAATTTCTTTTTCATTATAAAAAATAAACAAGTTTTTAAAGAAAAACAATAATTTATTTTTTAATTTAAAATTATTTTTTATATAGATGGAATTATCATTATTTTTTTGATTTACATTATAATTAAATGAATAATCAAAAGAATTTGTCATAGAATTAATTGAATTATATAAAAATAATGTTTTAGTATATTGTAAAAATAATAAATGATTTAAAATTATATCAGTATATGAACTATTATCCTTTTTTTTATCATATAAATACGATTTTATGTAATTCCAATCATAAAATTTTTGTTTGGAATTACTAAATTTTATAATTAACTTTCTAATTTTTTTTAATTCTACTACATAATAGATGTCTATATATCCATTGCACTTCTTATGTGATTCTCCTTTTTTTTTAGCTACATATAATTCATAATATAATTTTAATAAAAATAAATTATTTTTGTATCTATTATTCCAATAAGAATAATGAATATTTGTTTTTTTTTTTTTAATTTCATTGATTATTAAATATTCTTCGTTCGTATACTCATAATATAAATGTTTAAAAAAATTATCTTCATAATTATTAGATAAAAATGTATTACTATACTTTTCATTTTCTATATTATTTATATATTCAGTATGTTCATTAATATTGCTATTTTTACAATAGTTTCCTTTATTTAGTGAAAAGTAAATAAAATTTAAATAATTTTCATTCATTTTAGAATAATCAATATCTACTTCATTACCTAGTATATATTCATTTTCATATTTTAAAATAGGTTTGTTTAAAAAAGATCTTTCTTTTACATAAATATGACGAAATAACAATTTATTTAGTTCTTCATAATTTTTTAATCTATCTTTTACTGATAATTTATCTGCGTATTTATTACTAATAATTGAAAAAAATATATTATTATTTTCTATATAATTTTTATATTTGTAATTATTTTTTAATAATAAATAAATAGAAAAAAAACTATTTTTTTTATTACAATAATTTAATATTTTATTTATCAAAAAAAAAATTAAAATGTCTTTTCTATTTCTATAAGAGCAATATTTATATATACTATGATTAGCAAAATTTTCTTTCAAATCATTTGTGTTAAATATATTTACATTATTTGTGTGATTGAATTTACTCTTTTTTATTAATTTATTTATTTTACTATTATTATTAATATAACCAGAGAATAATTTTTTTCTGATATAAAAATCATAACAATAAAAAGAGTTTTCCTTTAAATATTTATTAAAGTTATAAAATAGAAATTTAGCTTTTTCTAGTTTTTCATCATTCTCATAAATTAATTTATTTTTTCTAATATTCTTAATAATAAATAGAGCATCTTTTTTTAAGATATCATTATAAATATAATTTCTTTTTAATTTTAAATTATATATATTTGTATTAACACTATAGTTAATATCGTAATCACTACCAATGTCATTATTTTTATGATATTTCTCATAACTGTCTGAGGATTGTTCTCTTCTTTTAATGTCATCATAATTATAAAAGGAATTTTCTTTATCATATTTTGAATTATAAATTATAGATAAATTATGATCATAATAATTTATAATGAGATTTAAAAAGTCATTTTTTTTATCTACATGATTTGAATACAAATATATATTTTGATTTAAATTTTCACATAAATTTCTTAATTTCCATTTATTATCACAAAATGAAATATTCATAAAATATAAATTTATTAAATCATCATATGAATTTAAATCATAAATAAAATTTTTTTCATTATTTTTTTCTTCCAAATCATACAAAGTGTTTTCAATAAACATCCTACAAAAATAAAAATCCTTATTTTTTAAAAAATACATACTTAATAAATATTTTTTTATATGCGTACTTAATATATTTTTGTTTATACTAGTCAAATTTTTTAAAAAATTATAAATGTGCAATGGGTTACTTGAATATATGCAACTCTGCATATATATATAAATTACACTTTTAAAAAAATACGTATTACACAGTATTAAATTACCATAATATTTCGATATATCATCTTTGTTATTTTTATTATTATCTTCTTTATTTATAAAACATAGACAGCTAGAAATTAAAGTTAATACTTTTTTATTATTTTCAAAATAATATACTATATTAATAAAATTGTTATTTATAAAATCAATATATAAATTTATTATTTTATTTATATCTAATAAGCAAAAAGGAAAATGAGAAATTAAAGTGTGGCAAATATCTTCATTTATATCATTATCACTTTTATTAGAATAGTGAATGTTATCCCTGTCATAATTTTTAATATATTTGTTATCATCACTTTTATTTAGGAAATTATTATTAATGTTATTATCTTTAGTATTAACATTGCTATAATTTTTATTTTTATCACTTTTATTTGTCTTATTAAAATAACGCATGAATATATTCCTTCTTTTATTATAATCATAATTTTTATAGTTTTCTTGAAATATCTGGCTCAAAAAAAATTTCATTTTATTGTAAAAATCGAACAAGGAATAAATATAGAAGGATTCCTTTGAATAAATAGATATAAAAGTTAAAATATTATTGATATACATTATATGTATAAAATTATCTATTATTTTATAAAAATCATCATTATATTCTTTTGTATATTTGTAATTGACAGTTATGTTTAAGTTTACTTCTCTCTGGGATATTTGATTTGTTAAGTTTTCTATTAAATCATTGAGTATTTGATCAAATATTGAAAAAATATATGATGTATTAAAATATAAAAAATTATCATTAGATATAATGTTTTTAAAAATTGTTAATTTTTTCCAGCAGCTGTAAATATTTATGTGATTTAAATAAAAAGTATAAAGATTAATAGAAAAATATTTATCTAAATAATTTTTTTTATATGCTTCTAATTTATTATGTAAAAACAAACTGATATTTGAATTGTTGGAAAAACCATTTCCATCATGAATAATAGTTATTAATTTATTAGTAATCTTTAACTGATATGCATCCATTATATATATTAAATCAATCATATGTTGGGCATTCTTTAGTAAGCATTTATATTTTTTTAAATAATTATAATTTTTTAATTTACTCAAAAACATGTCAAACATATTTGCCAACATAAGAAATGATTCTTTTTTATTTTTTGATTTATATTTTAAGCAATTTAAGATTAAACAATATCCAACAAATAATAAATTAATGTTATAAACATCATAATTAACTAAATCTTTATTTTTTATATTTTTTTCTTCTTTTTTTGTTTCTTTTTGTTTTATAATACAATCAATTATCCATTTCAGCTTTGTTTCATCATTATATGAAATACAGTCACTTTCTTCATAATTTGTTTCATTCTTATATATATTATTTAGTGATCGCTTTAACTTTTTATAATTTTTAAATAAATTTAAACTGTCAAATTCTTTAATGAAATATTTTAGTTCATTAAAAAAATTGTTTTTCTTTTTATTTCTGTTTTCTAGGGATGTGTAGGTTTCTGAAAATTTTTTATTTAAAATATCTTCTATGTTAATTTTAAAATAAGAAAGACAATTTTTATAAAATTTTGTTACTTTATGCGCATGAATAGATGATTTGGAAAGCAAACAATTAAAAATATACGAGTTCTTTTCTAATATAAAATAAACAAAAAAGTCATTAACATTTAAATTATATTTTTCTATACTTTTAAAATCTTTATTTAATATATCTGTTTTTAGTAATGTTAAAATAAACAAATGAATTTTATTTTTCTTATAATTGTTTTCTATATATATTTTTTCGTTATTATCTTTAATTACTTCGTAAAAATTATCCTGTAATATAAAACACTTTAATTCATCAAAAATATTATTAATTATATTAATTAAAAAATAACTTCTTAAATTTTGTATATTCATATTAATATCCTTCTTGTTTTTATTTTTTTTTTCCATATTAATTTTATCTGTACCCATAATACTGCTATAGGAATCGTTATTAGTATTATTATTTTTATCAATGCTATTATAATTTTTATTATCACTTTTATTTATTTTGACATCGGTTTCATTAATGTAATTGTAATTTACAGTATTCTCATTTTCTTTCCTATGCTCACTACTTGTATATTTCGATTCTTTTTTATTTATATTTTGTTTCTGATACACTTGAAAATTATTGAAATCCTTATTTTTTACAACATATCCTGAGTTATTTTGAATTTCTGATATAAAATTACAATGAATATATGTATCTTTGTTAATTTTTGTTTGTCCTCCTAAAAATTTTTCTTTGTGTAATAAGAAAAAAGGAAATTTAAAAAATTCTTTTAAAAATGAAAAGTATAAACTTCTATCAAAGTTTTGAAAAAAAATATAGAGAAAAAATAGATTTTTACATGATTTATAAAATAAATATAAATCAACAAAGAAGTTTATGAAAAAATTATTGAAATCATTTAAGTTAAAAAACATACTTAAGAAATAAAAAACTATTTCATCATTTTTTATATTATCCTCCATTTTTAAAAAGCAGTTTTTTTCCTTGTAAATTTTTCTCAATATATTTAAAAACAATAAATAAAATTTCATTAAATTATTGCAATTATAATAATACAATAGGTTATTTAAATATGTCTTATCATACTGAAAATAATCAGAAATGTTTTTCGTTATTTCATAAAAAATATAAATGTTATATATTATTATTGGTAATATAGGATGCTCTTTTTTACAAGAATTTACAATTAAAAAAAAATAATCTAAATTGTTCTTATAAAACTTATAAAAATATATGTTATAATCTTCTTTAAATAAGGAATTATTAAAGAAAGTGGCATCGATCTTATTTTTATTATATTCTAAATAATAGAACAAAAATGGAGAATACTTTAAGGTTTTTAATACATTAGAAATATAATAATTTATGAATATAATTTCACTGAAGATATATGCTTTTATTTCCTGTACTTTTAATTTTCTTACTATATAGGTATATATGTAAAATAATCTATTTTTTATGTAATTATCGTTAAAAAATTTTTTAAAAGGTAGTATAATATTAATAAAATAAAACTTTAAGAAATTTTTATTTGTACTATTTATTTTCTTAAAATTACTTATAACAATTTCAATTAATTTTTTTTTATCCTTCATTTTATAAATACATGAAATGAGAATTTCAGAAAAATCCTTTAATAGAGCTTTACAAATTTTTAAATAATCAGCATTATCTTCATTTTTAAATCTATTTAAATCTTTATAATCTACTATTTGTTTCCTATTTTCTTTTATACATTCTTTTTCATTATTCGATTTTTCTTTATTAGGAATACTGTTATATATATCCTTTGTTTTTTCCTTTTCTTCCTTTTCTATATCATAATCATTTATTTTTTCTAGATGCACATTTTTATCAATTGCTCTTTCTAATAAGTTTAACATGTATGCATTCATTTCGTGATTTCTTATATGTTTGCTGTAAATTAATGAGCATTTTATATTTTCATTAATGAAATATTGTAACAAAGTATTTCCTTCTATTATTTGTTTTTCAGAAAATAGTGATGTATCAAAAATTAAAAGGTTATTTATCAACAATACATATATATTAATATATTCATTAATTAATTTTTTAAATGAAAGAAAAATAGGAAAATTAAAATTCCATATTCTAATTAGATGGCATAAATAATTATTCAAATAATTCAGAGATAAAAATAAAAATTCTACATTATGTATATCATTCTTTAAAAGTTGAATCAAAAAAAGTTTTATACAAATAATATAAAAAAATAATAAAAGAAATAATTCTTGAACATTATCATAATTTCTGTCTAATTTTTCTAAAACACAATTAACTGCTTTGGAATAGACTTCAAAAGTCAATAATTTTTCGTTGTTAAAAATTCCATGTAATTTGTTTATGAAAAAAAAGAATAATTGTGAATTTAAAACAAATTTACAAAATAAACTAATAAATTTTTCTATATTTTTTATTATAAACCATGGATAATATTTAGATACAAGTATAAAAACATCTAAAATAACAAAAGTTAAATAATTAACACATACTAAATTTTCCAAAATTAGTAATAATCCATCACATATTGCTATAAATAAAAATCTTAATTTTTCATACATGATATTTTTATCAATATTTGCTTCTATAAAACTGCTTAAAATAATAGAATTTTTATATTTCGTTTTATTCTTATTTATGTTTCTAAAAACTACTTTCCCATTAATTATATTTAATAATTCATTTTTACCAATATTTAATAAGTTTATATAAAAACTTATAACAATATTAATTACTTTATTTGTACACATAAAATAACCGTCCATTTTATATCTATCAGATATATATAAATATAATTTATCTAATTCAAAAATATTCATTTCTTCTATTAATAATTTAGTTTTTACATTATATTTTTCTAAAAATGTATAAATTATATATAATGTTATAACCATAAAAATACACATATTTTCTATATTATTATAATCACTACAGCATAGTAATACCATAAAAGGAAGCAATTCTTCATTTTTTATTTTTATTTTTAAAAAATCTAGAAAAATTTCCTTTTTCCCTCTCCTTACACTATTTAAATAATTTTCTATTATGAAATTTTCATTTTGGTAATTTTCTAAAATAATGAATTCTTTATTTAAAATTATTTTGTTATAAGAGAATATGTCATTTTTTAATATATACAGGATTGTTTCACTTATTAATTTTAATCTTTCATTTAATGATAAAAACGTTTTTCTCTTATTTCTTTCTAATGCTCTTAAAGAATCATCATCAATGGGGGAATGCGTTATGTAATAACTGAAATAAAAATAACAGATAATATTTTTTACATAAAATATATTCTCCGCATTTTTTTTTAAAATATTTTCAATATTACTTAATATTTTTGTTAAATTTTGTGAAATACCACTAGATTGCTTATTTACATTTTTCATAGTAAATATGAATACAAAATAAAGTAAATACGAAAAGTTACAAATATATTTATGTATAAATTAAAAATTAAATAATAAATATAATAATGTATTATTTTTGAAATATAGTCATTTCTCATTTTTAACTTTAAATACATATATACATACATATATATATATATTTTTTTATAACAAATAGGAAATAACTCTTTTTTCAAATATGATCAGATAAAATACTAGAATGAAAATTATCGTTTAAATTTTTTTTCTTTAATTTTTTTGTAAAATTATGATGAATTAAAAAAAAAAAAAAATAAATAATGAATTCTATATATAGTAGCGTCACGTTATATTTCATTAATAAATTTTAAAATACTATTTAAAGAGAAAATTAATAAAATAGTAAAAAAAATAAAAAATGAAACATAACATGAATAACTCTATAATTAAAATAAAATTATACTATTTCTTTTTCTAAGGTATATATATATATTTTAGTACTACTAAAAAATAATATATGTTTTCTTCAAAGAAAATTATCATAAAAACATAAAAAAAACAAAAATATTTTTACTATAAGGCAATTTAATTTCTAGTACTTTTAAAATTTGCTTTTTTACCTCCTTTTTAAATTTATAAGGTTTTTAATATTAATAATAACAAATTATATATATATATAATATAATTTATTAAAATTCAAAGCCAATTTCATAAAAAAAATTGTTTTTTAAAAAAATATGTTATTCATAAGGTGCTTTATTTTTTTTTTTTTCTTTTTTGTACCAAAAAATATTATTGTAGTTTTATTAGTATCTTCATAAATTTGTAAATTTTTTTATAGATATAAATGTGCATACTTCAGAAAAAAAAAAATATATATATATCTATATAATACACATATGATTATGAATGTAATACATTAATAAACATTAAAAATAAAAAAAAAAAGGAAAAAATATTTTTTTTTTAATATTTTTTTCCTTATGGTATTATTTTACAAGAAGTTTTTTTTTATTTTAAATGGGAAACCCATAGTACTACTTAGATAAATTGTTTTCAAATTTCTAAAATTAAAATGAAAAAATTCTAAATTATCTAAAAACTCAAACAAATAGCAAACATTTTCTCTTATTTCATCATTTGACATATAAACATCACCAACATTTAAATTTAAAGTATTTAACTTATTTAACTTAAAAATGTAAGTATTTTGAAATTTAAATAATTTTATATGTTTTTCTAATAAAATTTCACTGACCAGAGTCCCACATTTTTCATTAGGCATTAATCCTTTCCTTCCTATTTCTTTACCAACATGTGTTAATTTATGTATAACATCATTTGTAGATAATAAAAAATTATTGTTTTTTTTTTTTAATCTTATTTCTTTTTCTTTTATTTTATTTATTACGTCGTCTTCACCAACAACATCAGCTCCTATAAATATTTTTAAGTATATTAAGAAAAAAAAAAGTGATCAGGAATAATAATATGAAATATGTAATTTTTTGATAAAAAATTTATAAAATATATTTTATCATATATATATATATTTTTGTAATCATAAAATCTCTTTTGTATATATATATACTCAAAAAACAATAAAAATAATTCCTTATTCTTTATTTTCTGCTCATCAAAACTTTTGTTATATAATAATACACAACTTTGTAATATTGAAATATTGATAAAATTTTTTTATAAATATAGATATTTTTTATTCATAATAATTTCATTTTATTTTTGTTTTTTTATTAAAAAATTTCATATGCAATTTAATGTACTAGTTACCTGATTCACGAGCAATTTTATGCATATTCCTATTGGTTATTACATAAATTTTTTTTTCTCTGTTTTTCTTTAAATTATGAGGAAATGTTATAAATGTTTTTATATTATCATTTTTATTCATTTTTGATCTTTTCTGACTAAAAGATAAATATATATCTATGCTTTCTACAAATTTATGTACAGCTAAAATTTTTATTTTTTCTAAAGCATCAATAATTTCATATTCCTTATTTCTTCTTGGTAATATATCTAAATGATCTTTATACTTTTTTAATATTTTTTTTTCTTTTTTTTTCAATTTTACTTTTTTAATTACATTAGGGTTATCTTCGCTACTGGAAATACTAGTAGGTGATACATTTTTCATTTGTGAAATGTTTTTTTTTTTTGACACTTTTCTAATGTTATTATTAAAATTATATTTTTTTAGTGCTTCATTATAATATATATTCTTTATTAAAAAGGATTCACTCATAAAATTAAAAGCAATTGTATAAATAAAAAGAAATTCTATAATTATTTTATAACCATTTTTTTTAGTCATTCTTTAGTGTAATTCTTACTTCTAAAAAGACTAAATTTGACAATATTTAAAATTTTTCTATAAAATATTGGGGAAAAAAAAAAAAATTAATTAAACAATATTAATAATGATTATTATCATTATTTATGTTATATTTTATATTATATTATATTATTAAATGCTTAAACACTTTAGATATAGAAATAACATCATACAATCACGATATATTTAATAAATATGCTGATATATTATTCTCTATATATTTTTTTTTTTTTTTACTTTTCTACTATAAACAAAAACTTTAAGAAAACTTCAATAAAGTTTTAATTTAATATTCTTCATTTGAGTTTTTTTCTATTATGTTATTAAATGAAAACATAAAAAGTTCTTTTCATTTTTGATTTTGTTCAGATTCCTTTCTCATTTTTTAAATTAATTACATATTTGAAGAGAAATAAAAAAAAAAAAATTCATTAAAAATAAGTTTTATTCTGCTTTTGTCTTTTCTTTAATTTTAATTTATATATTAAAATTTGCTTCAGAAGAAACAAAAAAATAGATTATCACTGACTAAAATATATGTATTTTTTATAAGAAGATACATTCAAATTACTTTTACTCTTTAACGATATATTTTTAAGTAATAACAAAAATTAAAAAAAAATTATAAAAATTAAAAAAATATTTTTAAAAGTTACAAAACTTGAAAAAAAAAAAAATTTAATATTATTTTTAAATAAATGAAAAAAAAGTTATGTATTTTTTTTTTACAATAAATGCATTTTATATATACTATTGAAGTTTAAGTGAAATTTTTTATTTTATTCTATATATTAAAAGTTATTTTTTTAAATTAGAAATATGACACTGTAAATAATTTAAGAATAAAAAATTATTTTATTAATAAACTATTTATCTTTTTATTTTTATTTTCTTCTTTTATAATAAACTGAAGGGAGAATACTGTTGCAAAAAAATTCATTCATATATATATACAAATATAAGATTTTAAAAAATATTATCCATTTTATTATGAGTTTATTTATTTTTTTTTTTTTAGCATTTATAAGAATTTATTACCTTGATATAATATTATTATTATTTATTATTTTTTTTTTTTAATATTTGTCATAAATTTCACTTACAAATATTAAAATACCTTAGCAATAGAAGTAGAAAAAGAAGTAATATTATTATAGTAATAAGTTTAATTGTAAAAGGAACATTGTTGAAAAATAAAGTTAATTATATTAATAATTTGATTAACAATAACTTTTTGTTATAAAAAAGGGGAATATAATTAAAATTAATATTAAAAATTATGAGAAGATATATCAAAAACTAAGCATTTTTATTTCGTATGGATTTTAAAAATTAAAAAACTAAAAATTTTAATAGATAAAATTAATAAAAATTAAATAATAAATATAAACAATAAAGAAAATATAATATTTTGTTTTTATAATATATATAATGATAATATAACAACTAAAAAGTGGAATTACACATGATAAAAGATAACTCTATTCTCACTCATAACTTGAAGAAATAAAAGTTTTATCATTGAAATATAAAAAAATAAAAAATAAAAATAATAAAACAAAAGAAATTGAAAATTGTATTATGTAAAAAAGTTCAATTTTAAAAATATTTTCCGAAAAGATATTATCATTTAATAAAAAAAAAAAAAAATATGATTTTGAATATTTATATTATATTATATTTTTTTTTTTTTTCATATTTTGTTTTATGTAGAAAATGATAATAAATTGCTGTATACCAAATCCTTATTTTATGATACGACCTTGTAATTTGCTTAGCACTAACATAAGAAATATTAGTTTTCATAATAATAGAAATATTATATATGTTACTAAAAATATAAACTGCATTAATTTGAAAAAAAAAGACTTTTTATTTATAAATAGATGCATAAGGTACAATAATAATACAAAGTTTTTAAAAAAAGAGAATATATCAAAAATAGAAAATACAAAAAATGGATATAGTAAACTAACATATAAATGGAAAGCAAGATTGTTCAGTGGTACAGATGAAAAGAATTCGAGTAAAATAAGGAATATTTTTAAGGAAAAATTCGAAAAAAAAATAGGTAGAAACTTAGACGGTATTTCCTTAAAAGATATATTTAAAATATTAAAAAAGGAAAGAAAATACTTAGCACTTGCAATGGGATGTTTATTAATATCCTCGTTAGGTCAAATGATTTTCCCAATGTGTATAAGTAAAATAATAAATTTATATGGAGGTAAGGAAGAATCATTAAAATATTTATTGAATGAAGTTTATAAAACAGTATTTTTGATTTTGGGTATTTCTACATTTAGTTTTTTCCGAATATATTTGATTGAAACATCTATTGAAAAAATAACTAGAAGATTAAGAAAAAGCTTATTTGAGAAAATCCTAAATCAAAATCTTGCTTTTTTTGATAAGCAAAAAACAGGAGAATTAATAAATAGATTATCAAATGATATTGAAATATCATCAAAAATATTAATTCATTTATCATTTGGTATAAGAAATTTTATAGCAGCTCTAATTGGAGGTGTATGTGCTTTACACATTTCTCCAAGCAAGCTATTTAATTCTTTTTTATTACCTGTTTCTGCATGTTTATTAATAGGAACTTCATATGGAAAATATGTTAAGAAAATTAGTATAAAAAAGCAAGAAAAATTAAGTAACTGTGTGGATTTTGCTTCGGAAAAAATATATAATATAGGTAATGTAAGATTATTGAATGGAGAATCTTTTGAAAAAAAAGAATTTACAAAATACTTAGATGAAGTATATAAAATTGGTAGAAAATATTCTTTAGTAAAAGCAGGAAGTCATTTTTTATTCTTTAGTATAATTTCTCTCTTTTTATTACATTTAATTTATTATGGAAATTATTTAATAGTTAATAAATTCATAAATACAGGAGATTTATTTTCATTGATTATGTATTCTTTATTCTGTGGTAGTGGAATACAAGGAATCATGCAGGCAATCGGTGATTTACAGAAATGCATTGGTTCATGTTCAAAAGTTTTGCAAATAATAAATTTACCCAAAAGTGAATTTAATGAATACTGGTTTAATGATTCAATTCAATTTTTGAAAAAAAATAATTATTCTATAAAGTTTGATAATGTATCTTTTTCATATGATAATAATAATGAGGATAAAGAAAAGAAAAATTATGCTTTAAAAAATGTCTCTTTTTATTTACCACATAATAAATCAGTTGCAATCGTAGGGAAGAGTGGTAGTGGAAAGACTACCATTTTAAATTTACTTTCGAAAAAAAATATTGTGAATGAAGGTAATATATGTTTTGGTGATTTTAACATTAATAAAATTAATTCATCAGCACTTAGATCTATTTTAGGTATCGTTACTCAAGATCCCTTTTTATTTAATATATCTGTAAAATCCAATTTACTATATCCATATAAAGCACATCAAGAAATGCTAAAAGAACAAGTTGAGTTAATTAAAGAAAAAGATATATGTATAAATAAAAATTTTGATGAAAAAAGTAAAGATTTAAAAGAAATATATACATATTTATCAAAAGAAATACAAAATACCCAAGAAAATATAAATAACATAACATCAGATAAATTAAAAAAAATATATAAAGATTTTCATATTCATGATTTTCTAAACCAGTATTCTAATTATGATAATATTAATGTTGGGATAAATGGATCATTTTTATCAGGGGGACAAAAGCAAAGAGTATATATTGCGCAAAAGTTATTCAAAAATAATAAAATATTAATATTAGATGAACCAACATCTTCTCTAGATAAATTATCGGAGAAATTTATAAATGAAGCATTATATAAATATATGAAAGAAAAAACTACTATTATATTTACACACAGATTAGCTTTATTAAAATTTGTTGACTATATTGGTGTATTAAATGATGGAATTATGGTTCAATTTGATTTAAGGAATAAGGTACTTCAAGATCCATGTGATATTTTAAAACAGATACTAAATCAAAATACTTATTAATAATTTATATGTATACATTCTTTTTCATATATTTATTTTTATAAATTCATTTAAGAAAACTTATAAGCAAATAATAGTTTTTTTTTTTTTTTTTTTTCATACAAACAATAAATGTTTATTCTTATAAATTAAATTTTCTTTATAAATATGTATTGTTTTTTGACAGTTTAATTTTCATTTTTAATTATACATTAATATTTCCTTTATTTTATAAGTGTATGAAATTTTTACAATTATTTAAATATGTTATTTTTTCTTTTTTTTTTAATTATTAAGATTTTCTAATTAATTATAGATTTTTAATTTTGTTTTTTTCTTAATAAAATTCATAATTGTTTACAAAAATATATTTATTTTGTTTTGTTTTATCTTATTTTTTTATTAATGATATTTTTAATTGAATTGATTTTTCTTTTTTTAATAATACGACGTAGTATTTTGCATATTTTTTTAATTTTTTTTTTTTTTTTTGCATAAAAATAATGAAGATGTAATTATATCTTAAAATTTTTTTTCGAGTTTTTCCTTATCTTTTAAATACATTTACCTTTTCAAGAGAACTCTTTTCTTTTTTTTATACTATTTCAAAATTATATTCTTTTGATTTCATTCTAATTTAACTTCTTAATTTATATGATACTTATTTAAATTTTTTCTATTTTTTTAAATATTATAATTTCTTTGTAGTTCCTTTTTTATTATTTACGTTTTAATCTTTGTTTTACACATTTTTCTTGTTACTTTTTTTATCTTTTTAGAATTTATTTTTATAATATAGATATATATTAATATTCTTTTTAACATTAAATTTTTAAAAATTCCATGTAGCATATTAATAGAAGATTAAACAAATATATGAAAATGATGAACAATAAGGAATAAAAACAAATATTTTTTAAAAAAAGTATGTACTAATATAATAATTTTGTTTTCAAGATTACATTTTGTTTGACTTTCAATACTTTTTAAAAAAAAAAAAAAGAAAAAGTTGAAGTATAATGAAAAAATTAATCTTTTGTATAAAAAAGAAAAAAATAGAATAGGATAAACAATGATGAAAAATGGTAAAAGATTTTATTTTTCATTACCTTGCTCAAGAGAATTGAAAAATATAGTAAAATTGCAGTTGTTAGAAAAAGAGAATAAAGATAAAATTATCAACATATGGAAGGATAAGTATAAAGATAACAAAAATATAATCGCAGATTATATACATACAGAAAAATATGAATTAATAAAAAAAAATTGCAAAAATAATTCACATTTTATTATTCCACATAAAAATAAAAATGGATATATAAATTTTTATTTGCAATTTATTGATTATAAATTAATATTTGTTACCCCGCTTCATGATTATAATAAATTTAGAACTAATTCAATACCATATGTAACATTAAATTTTTTTGATGAATTAAAAAATAAAGAAATTGTGTTAACAAAATTAAATATTATAAATAATGTTGTAAACAAAGATCAAGCTTATAAATTTTATAATTATATTTTATCCTTTTATTCTGACTTTAATTATTTTCAATATGTACATAAATTTAATAATGATAGCAGAAATTTTAGTTATGATATCTTTTTTAATAAATTCAAACATTTATTTTAAATTCTTTAAAATCTTTATAATTTTTTATTTTATTCATTTCTTCTTCTTATTTCATCCCAGCTAACAGATTTACCTTAAAAAAAAAAAAAAAAATACACACACATATATATATGTGTACACTATTGTTTATAGTATGCATTTTTTAATATAAAATATTACTTTCTGTAGGTTCCTTTAAAAAGTAGGAATTTTGCCTAAGAAAAATGAAAACACATTGCAATTATTTTTATATTCATTACTTTGAATATTATAATTTCGTAAAATTTTTTTTTTTATAGTTTTTGTATGAATAATTTTCATTTATATAACTTTTGTTTAAATTATATTTTATTTGTTATGTATCTTTTCTATTTATAATTTATTTATTATATAGTTTTTCTTATATATTTTTTTTTTAATCATTTTAATTATATTTTTTTAAATATTCACGAAAATTTTTATGAATATTTTTCTAATTTTTTAATAATATTTTTTAAATTTTCATCGGTGCAAATTTCTATATCTTTGCATCTATAAATAATTATTTTAATATAACATAATGTATATATATATATATAGTTAAAAAAAGAAAAATCATAAAAATATATCTATTATATATAAATATCAATACCTCTCTATTTCATTAATTTGTTCATTTTTAATGGTATCATTTCTAAAAAATTATAATAAAAGAAGTATTTATAAAATAATAATTATCTTTATATATATATATATATATATATTTTTATTAACTTACAAATCTTGAGTTGAAAAGGTATTATTCTGAAAACAAAAAAAAAAAAAAGAAATATAAATTATATCATAAAAGAAATTATATAAATAAACACATATATATTCATATATATTTAAAAAAAAAAATTTACATTATCTTCTAATTTAAAATCATTATTTATTTGTAGACCGCTATCATCCATTAAGTTATATTGATTTGTATTATCAAAATTTTTATTTTCTACATTTTTCTCAATTTCTTTAAATGGAATTTTATTATTTTTATCATTGGTATTTAATATATCATTCATAACTTCTCTTGCCTTATCAGTCATAGATGTTTTTGAAGTTAATATCTATTATAAATAAAAAAGTTTTTTTTATAAAAAATAAATATATTAAACACATATATGCGTGGTAATAGGAAAATTATATGTTATATATAAATATAATGCTTTTGTTATTTTTCAGAACAAATTATAAATATATATATACGAATTTTTTATTACTTCTGTATATGCTTTTCTTCTAAATATTTTATTAACAACCATTGATGTATAAACACCAAATGAAAAAGTTAAAAAACATCTTGATACTGGAGTAAAATAATTTTTATATTTTTTACAAAAGAAATAAATTAATGAAGCATTTATCACACCTGTACCTAAACTATAATTTGCACATTTGTAAAATTTTTTTTTTTCTTCTTGATCTAAAATATACTTATTTTCAATCATCCATTTACTCATATTATATTCAAACATTCTCCATTGGTGTTCGTTCATATTTATCTATTCATATAAAATAAATTAAAAAAAAGTTAATTTTTTTTTTTTTTTTTTTTTATTAAAATCATTTTATATATGTTTTCCATTAAAATTTAAAAATGTGCTCATGATTTTTGAATTTTGTTATACCTTATCATTTTCCATTTTATTTTTCTCTACTTAGACAAATTATTATAAACAAATCTTTATTTTTTTTTTAAATAACTTAAATTTTAGTAATAAAAGAAAATGTCCCAATTCATATTTTTATAATAAAAAAAAATAACATAAATTTTCTAGAAATAAATCTTAAAAAAATTTATGTTAAATTTAAAAAAAAAAAAATACAGTTTGTATTAAAAAAAAATATGAAAAAATAAGCTAATTATAAAAAAAAAAAAAAAATTTAAGAGGAAATGAATTTATCAAAAAAAAAAAATTTCTTATGGTCTTCTCTTTTTTCTTTACACTCAAAAATTAATGTTGGCAAATACAAAATTTTTATTATAACATGTAATTAAATATAAATATAATTTTTTACAAAAACAAAATAATAAATTACTATATATATTTTCATGTTCTCATAATATTTTCTTTTCTTTTCTTTTTTTCTTTCTGTATCATACTGTAGTATGCTCACTATGATTTTGTATTCTCTTTTATTTTTTTCATATAACAATATGTGTTATATATATATATATATTTAATAAAAATCACATAATTAAATAATACATAATAATCAAAGTTAAAAATATGATTAATATGTAAAGATAAATAAAATTACCAAAAAAACCTTTAAATAATAACTTATACTCATTGAAACAAATTGTAATTGACGTAAAGTAACGGGAATAGAGGTAAAATTTAACATAATAATGATAGCTTTATAGAATTTTAAATGTAAAATAAAAAAGAAAAAGTATTACATATCATTAAATAAATATAGAGTACAAATAAGTTATTTACATAAGAGAAAATCAAAAAAAAAAATTATTTTAAAATAAAATTACAACAATTTAAAAAAATTCAGTTTTCATAAATACTAAATCTTATAATTTATTAAAAAATTTTCTTAAACTTATCTATTTATTAATGTTATAAAAAGATACAATGGAGTATCATCTAATAAATTAGTATAAATTTTAATAATTCGACTATAAATTATTTTATTTAATAAAATAAATATTATTACTGTATCTATTAATTTAAAATTTTATTAATTTTTCTTTTGTTATTTATAATAGGACGCTGCTTCCTCTTTTATTTTATAAAACTTTTCAACACCTATTAATTTTTTTATTTTTGTTGCTGCATTTGTTGCAGTATCATGATAATTATTTATATTTCCTTTTTCTTTTACTTGAAATTTTTCATGCCCATGAATATCATTAATTACTGCATTAAGAAAAATTTGATTTTCTGCAATTCTTGTATATCCGCCAATAGGCATCATGCAATTCCCTTCAATTTGAGATAAAAATGCTCTTTCTGTTTTTGCCATGATTTCTGATTTTTTATCATTTATATTTTTTAATATATCAGAAATTTCAGAATTATTTTTATTTGATGTGACTGCTATAATACCTTGGCATAAAGCAGGATAAATAGATTTTTTATTTATTTTCTGTATATTTAAAATACTTAAATCAATATTTGTATTATTATATCTAATTATATAAGGTTTATGAATATTCCATTTCTTATTCTTCACTATATCAATAATCGCCTTTTTTTTTATTAGCCTTTCTAAACCACACATAGCAATTATTATAGAATCACAATGTCCATTAAACAACTTTACTAATCTTGTATTGATATTTCCTCTTATACATTTTAAGTCTATATTTTTATACATATATTTTATTTGGCTCCTTCTTCTTAATGACGACGTTGCAACTGTACATAAAGAATCTTTCTCTTGGCCTTTTTTAAATTGAAATTCATTTTTACTATTACTCTCTTGATTTTCTGAAGAATTATTAGATTTCCATTTATTCATATCACTCAAACTTTTATATTTTAATGACAAAAAAACATCATTAGTAGTATCTCTTTTTAAAAAGCATGACAAATAAATATTTTCTGGTAATATCATAGGAACATCTTTTAAAGAATGAACACATATATCAACATTATTTTTTATTACTTGTTCATCTAATTCTTTTGTAAATATTCCTTTGCCACCAAATAAACTTACACTTTTATCTAATATTCTATCACCTGTTGTCTTTATTGGTTTTAATATAATTTTCACTTTTTTATTAATTTTTTTAAAATAATTTAAAAGTTTTTTTTTTACTTTTTCTGATTGCTTTAATGCTAATGGAGAATCACGAGTACCTATAATTATTTCCTTATGAGGGATATAACAACTATTTTTTTTGTAATTATTTTTTCTAAATAAATTATTTTTTATATTTAATTTTCTATTTCTTATATGCATTAAATAATTAATATTAATAATATTGTTTTTTTTTATATAAACATTCCCGCATAAATAAATCCTTAAATATATATTTAGTATGGTAAAAACCAGAAAATACATTCTTTTTTTTTTTTTTTTTTAAACTTTATGTAGAATATACGATAATTTAGAACGAATTTTCATATTTACAATGATTTCAAATTCAAAAAAAAGAAAACTTAAAATTTTTTTGTGCATTTAATATATCTATATATATGCACAGATTAACATTCTTAAAAGTAATCTTTCAACATACATTGACAAAACTCAACTATAAATAAAATGAATATAATTTAAAAGTATATATTTTTTTTTTTAAAGAAATATATATATTTTAATTATAAATAATATATATATGTGTAAAAGTTTATAAAAAATAATTAAAGTGATATTTTTTTTATTTTTTATTTTTTTTTATCTCATGTATATATATATATATATATATATAATTTATAAAAAAAAATTCTGAAGGTATAAACATGTAAATGGAATCAAAAATTTATACCACTTTTTTCTTAATTCTTATTATTTTATGTAACAAATGTTAAAAATAAGTAAAAAATAGTAAAAAAAAATTATTTTAGTAAAAAAAAAATGTAAAATAAGATTAAAATTACAAACATATAGATGAATATGTTGTTATACAAATATTTTGTAAAAAAACAAATATAGCATGTAAAAAGGAAAATATCTTTTTTTTTTTTTAGTAAACAAAATTATATGAATAAAAGTTTAGAAAAAGTAGAGACGATTATAAAAAGTATAAAAGGAAAGTTTAATAAATAAATAAAAAATTAAAAAGTATTGCATTTTTTGTTTGTATGTTTTTATATAAAATTTAATAGTTTAGTTCTATTATTTAAATTTTCATTTTTATATTTTTCTTGTAAGCCAAGATTTTTTTCATCATTTTTTTTTCTTTCCCATTTTTCTATATTATTTTCAATTGTAAATATGCATTGATTATAAATGCTATTATTTTTAGATATATAGTTTAATTCATTAAATAAAGGAATGCATAAATGTTTTAAAAAATCAATTTGAGAAGCAGCTAATTTATCAATAGTAGTTATATCACATAAAAAGCTTTTTTGCATATTTAACGATTTTTCTAATAATCCTTGTAAATAAAATTCTTCATTAATTTTCAGTGTCCATTCAACGTGCTTATTCCATTCAAGAGCCGAATGTCCAATGTCTGAGGCTTTTATAACTAGGCAAAGTATTTGCCATATTTGATCTGTAGTTAAATTATCATAATTTATAAACTCCTTTAATGTTCTAAAATTAGATATATATTCGAAATGATTTTTCATATCTGTTGATAAAATCGCTCTAATAATATTTTTTCTGCAGGTAATAAAAATATTATAAGGATAATTTTCAAAAATATTACAACTTTCTTCTTTTAAACTTTTAAAAACAAGTGAGCAATGATAATTTTCGAGAACACTATTATCGTTATATGTTAATGCTAAATTATCTTCTGAATTTATTAAAAAATAATTATTTAAACCAGGGTGCCCTACATCGTGACATAGTGAAGATACATGTAGACAAAATTCATCAATAGCTGATATTTTATGATTGATATCAAGTAAAAAAAGCATACTTTTGCTGAAATGTGCTACCTTTAAAAAAAAAAAAAGAAAAAAAAAAAAATTAAAATAGAAGCAAAATAATTAAAACAAAATGAAGTATAACTAGAAAATTAAAAAATTCCAGAAAAAGTATAAAGCAAATATAAATTTATTTATCACTTGAGAGGCATGTAAACTATTATGGTAGGGAACATCATTATATAAGGAGTTTATCTTAAAAAGAAATTTTTTTAATTTTTCTTTATTAAAATTTGATTCTAAAACACCAAGAGGATATAACAATTTATATCCAATAGATATAAAAATATTTCCTTTATATATATTTTCTATATCTGCATTCCATTCATAGGCATCATTATAATGTTCTTGAAACTTAGTTGATAATAATGATTGTATATTAGAAAAAGAACTATTGGATTTTTTATTTTTATTAAGGTTATGAAATAAAAGTGAATCAGTTTCTAATTGTGTGCTAACATTATTGTCAATTTTATCTAAACACCACATATTATAAACTCTTTCAAATTTTCTATACTTAAATATTTGAACTTCATTCAATTTTTTTGTTCTTAATATATTTTCACATTTTCTTATTTTTTCTTTCATTTGTTTTATTTGTTTTAGTGCTTTTTCACTTGAATTTTCTTCAAGATTTTTTATAATATCTAGTAATTTTTTCAGATTATGCAAAATATCTTCTATTGGTGAAGTTGGGACAGAATTATCTATTGAAAAATATTTTGTTAAATTGTTATCAGATCCCTTTTTATAATTATATCTATTTATAAATATAATCCTCCATTTTCGTTCATAATTATATTCATAATATAAAGATAAAAGAATTGTACAAAGGATGAAAAAAAATATGGCAAACATATGCTTGTTTTGATATTTTAAATAACAACATGAAAGATGAAAAAAATATATGCAAATAATACAAAAAAAAGAAAATTTTAAATTCAATAAAAAATTATAAAGAATCATATAATTTCTTAGAAAACAAAATAAACATATGTACATATTAGTCATTAATATGATATATTTCTGAGAAGAATATTTATTTATAAAAAATTTATTTAATTCAATATTAGACAAAAATTGCAATAATAATATGGTATGTAAAAGTGTAAAAGACACAAAAAAGTAACAAGATATATAAGAATAATGTGTTATATTATCTATACATTTAGAATTAAAGAATAAGATATACATGACAAAAAATATAAAATATAAAACATCAGAAACTAATTTAAATAAACTTAAAAAAATTACAGTATACTCATACATAAATTTAATTATCATATAATATAAAATAAAAAAATTTATTAATGGTATTAAAATCATAAATATAGAGTATACACTTATTTTAAAAGGAAATGAAGAATAAAACTTATTTAAAAACATTTCTTCAGAATTTTTATTTTTAAATATTAAGCCTTTTCCTATTTCAGTTAAATCACTTTTTTTTTTGTTTTTTTTAGAATTCTTAAATATATTTATTAAAAAATTTGTTTTATTAAAAAAAATATAATAAATTTTTTGATATAATGATGATTGCTCTTTATATTTTATATTATAACCGTTTTTAGAAAAATTATTTTTCTCTTTTTTTGAATAATCTATAAAAGTAGAAACATTACTTATATTACCTTTGGAATAATTATTGCATTTCCTTTTATAACTTCCTCTTTTTAAATAAAAAAAAAACTTTATATATTTTCTTATAATACATATTAATTTAAAATTTTTATTCTCTAAACTGTTATATTCTTTTTCCGATTTCTTTTTGGCGCTATTTTTCAATTTTTTCCATAAGTAGTCTTTTGATTTTTCAAAAGCACATTTTTTAGACATATAAGATTTTTCGCGTAGGGAAAATTTATAGAATTCTTCATATTTTCTTTCTTTGTTTTCAAAAGATTTACTTAATTCTTTATCAATTATATATTTTTTTTTTAATACATTTTCACCTTTAATAGAACCTAGAAAAAGATTTATGAAAAATAATTAATTTCTAAATAAAGAAAAAATGATATAACTGTTATATACAGTTGTATAAAAATACTTGTGTTATGCTATATACTATACAGAAATATATATATATATATATATATATATATATATATATATATTAATTTCTTATTTATTCTTTTCTCTTATAGAAATCAGTTACTTTTTTTGTCTATTTTTTTATCCATGTTAAAAATCTCTTTAAAAACTTTTGCGCTAAACACTTTTTTTTATTTTACAAGAATCTTATAATTTATAACTGCCATTAATTTTTATAAATATAACTTTTTTATTACCCAGATTGTATAAATTTTTATTTTTATTTTTATTTTTTTTTTTTTTTATTTCATTTTTATTTTTTTTTTTTTTTATTTCATTTTTATTTTTTTTTATATGATTGTGTTGTTTCTTTATCCGTTCTATTCTTTAAAAAAAAAGAAGGTTTATATTGCTTTACATTAGAAAATATAAAATGTAAAAAAAAGCACGTTGTTTTTATTTGTTGCTTTTACTTCAAACTTTTTTCCATATTTAAAAAAAAAAAAAAAATCAATAAAAAGTGTACTTTTTTGTTTATCTTAAAGTTATGAAGTTCAATACATTTTTGTCTATAAATAAAACCTTTTAAAAAATTTTAAATTTGTCTAATTTTTTATTATTTTTTTTTTTTTTTAAAAAAGAAAGTTGATTTGTATTTTTTCTCTTTTTATTATTTCTGATTGATATATTAGTATGCTTAAGCCATACTTATAATTGTTATATAATTTTTTCATTTTTTTTTTTTTTAAACTTTTTTTTTTTTTTTTTTATTTAAATTTATTATTTTGTTTATGATTAAAAGGTTTTTTATTTATGTTTTCATTATATTATATTAAGTATGCACACTTTGAATTAAATAAAAGAAAAAAAAAGTTTGTGTATATATATATATATATATATATATATATTAAAATTGTTATATATAAATACATTATATGAATCACTATTAATTTAATTTAATTTAATTTTATTCTTATATATATATATTTAACTAATAAAAATAAAAAAAATATTCAACTTTTTTACATAATATATAATTTCATAGTACTTAAGGAATGTGTAACTTAATTATAAAAAGGAGTAATAAAAAATAAATAACATTGAAATTTTATAAAATATAGAAATATATACCTACCATTAAAATATCATTTCAAAAACTAAAAAGAATTAATTTTTTTTTTTATATAAACTTATCTCTTTAAAATAATAAAATATTTTAGAGTACATTTAAAAAAATATCAAGAAAATATGTACATAAAAAAAAAAAAAATATAAGACATAATATAGCACAAGTAATATCATATATATGTATATATATATTGTCTTAATTTTTTTATCCTTTATTCTTTTTCTAAGAAATAATAAAAGTTAATTTTTCAATGTACAAAAGAAAAGAGTAAGATGTCATTTTTTATTTATAATATTAATTTATAAATTTCTTTTATTAAATATAAAAAATACTATTTTTATTCTTAAAAAGGGTAATAATGTGAAGATATAGTAAATATAAAAAAGTATAAGTAGATAAATAATTATTATTTCTCAGTAAAATAATATTCTAATAATAAATTAGAATTTTATATCAAAAATATATAACTTTTTATTAATAATTCACAAAAAACTAAAAGCAATTACATATGATTCAAAAAAAAAAAAAAAAAAAAATAAAATAGTACATTATTGTGTATCTTATATAAATGTATATTAAAAATTTTGTATAACATATATATATTTAAATAAAAATGAGAAATTTAATTCTATAAATATATATTCAAAGGAATAAAAATAAAAAGGGTGAGTTATTGACAAAAAAAAAAAAATAAAATATAAAAAAAAAAAAAAATAATACAATATAAATAATAATAAATAAGAAATGTTGTTTATCTTTTCTTAAATTTCCAAATATTAATAACACAATCATCCCCTGCAGTGGCTAACAAAAAATAATCTTGAAATTTTTGAGGGCACCATACAACACAATTAACATCACTTAAATGGGCATTTTCAACATTTTCTATTAATTCCCATTTTTCTTTTCTTTTTTCAAATATTTTTAAAGAATTGTCAAAGGATGATACAGCAATTAAATTTTCATATGGGTTCCAATCTATATAGCTCACACTTCTCTTATGATAACCTTCTATAACATGTTTTAATTCCCAATCATCAAAAATAATGTCTTTAAATTTTTCTCCTTGTTCATTTATATTTTTAATGTTTCTAGTAACTATGTTCTCTTTGTTTTTTTTATTTATTGTTTCATTGTTATTGCTATTCGTTTTGCTTGCATTATTTATATTCATTTTTTCTATATTATTCTGTTTAATTGTCTTACTTATATTACCCTTATCGATCATATCTTCACTATTTTTATTCGTTCTTTTTTCAATGTTTTTATTGTCAATATTATTTGTATTATTTTTATCAACTAATTCATTTTTTAATATATCATTTTCCACATTAAGCTCTTTTTTTGGCATTTTTTCATAAGTAGGATCACTTTTTATATTTTTTTCAATTTTTGAATATTTATACAAGAATTTAAAAAGTCCATAATGAAAATATAAAGGAATAAATTTATTTTGAATAAATATTTTTAATATATTTCGTAAATTAAATCCCTTTTCTAAATAATTCACAATGACATAATTACAAGAATCATAATCATTTTCTTTTTTTGTCTCTTTTTCTTTCAGCTTGGTATCTGTATTATTAGTTTTTTTAATAATCTTTCTTTCATTAGTATTTTTTTCTTTTGCATATTCTTTCTTTTTATTATTTTCATTTGTATTTTTTTTTGCTGTTTTTTGTTCTTTTACATATTTATTTCTACTTTCACTGTAGTTATTCATTCTACTGAAATCATTTTTATTGGATGCATTAGCCATATCTTTAACATCTTTCACTATCTGTTGATAAAGAAATGGATACTTCTTTTTGTTGTATAATTTTTTTTTTTCGCTTTTCCATATTTTAATAGTTTTATCATCAGAGCATGTAGCAAATTCAGAACCGTCAAAGTTAAAAGTTACACACCATACTACTGATGAGTGTTCACTTAATGTTTGTATACAATTCCATTCATCTAATTTTCTATTCCAAATTTTTATTGAGTTATCATAAGATAACGAAATAAAAGTGTTCTCACTTAAAGGACACCATGAGACAAATTTAATATCTTCTGTATGAGCAGTTAAATAAGCATCAAAATTAAAATCAAAATTATTGTCATCTAGTAAAGCATAATTATTAGAATTAGTATTAGAGTTAGGATTAGAACTAGTACAAAAGTTTTTTAAATTATAAGTATTACTACACAAATTTTCTTTTTCAAAATTGTCTACTTTTGCATGTATCCATATACTTTTATCTCTACCACATGTTACTATATATTTATTTGATGGATGAATAGAAGCACATTTTACTTCCTTTTCATGGCCTTCTAATGTTTTATAAAAAACCCATTTGTTATTTTTATTTTTCTTATAAATGGAACACCTAGAATCAAAAGAAGCAACAACAAAAAAATTACCATCTTTAGAGAATTCTATATGCCTCAAAGATTTCTCATGATTTGTTTCTATTATGTCATAAATACCAAACTCCATTTGAGTTTTTAAATATTGTTTTCCTCTATATGTATTAGATGCATTCATAATCTTATTTCCACTATCTATATTTCTAATTCTAGTATTTTTTTTTTTTTGCCAGATAATAATATATTTATCTGATCCCACTGATCCCAGAAAATTTCCATCTGGGCTCCAGCATATACTCCATATTCTCCTTTTATGATTTTCCAAATTTACTACTAATTCAATTACCATTTTAATAATTAAAATTTCCAATAATTATACCCAATTTTAATTCAATTATATCAAATTCGACTTATATAGATGTGTAAACCTCAATTAAATTTAATATATAATTACACTTCATAATAAATACCATTAATAACTTTTATTAGTAGTAGCACATAAATAGTAAAAATAGAAAAATTATAATAATAAAATTAATTTCAAAATAAAGAATTTTTTAAATTAAATTAAAATTTTAAAAATAATAAAAAAATAATAATAATTATTATTATAAAATAAATCATTAAATATATAAATAAATAAAAATCTTATTAGGTACTTTATAAAATTTTGAAGCTTTTCATAATAAATTATAAAATTTATAATAATTACGACTATAATGATAAAAGCATTTAAATTATGTATTTATAATTTTATAACAAATAAAGGAAATAAAATGACATATTAGCTTTATATTTACTAATTATTATTTTTTTTAATGTTAATTTAAAAAAAAAAAAAAAAAAAGTGTAAATTAACCTACATTTCTATATAATTTAAATTAAAAAAAATTTTATTCTTTTTTTTTAAAAAAATGTTAATTATTATAAAATTAAGTATTATATTTATATATATATATATATATATAAACAAACTTATTTTAGTGTCATTTTGTCTAAAACTATAAATTAGGTGTATACCATTTTACATTTTTTTCTTGAATTTATCTTTTATTTTTTTTATATAATTTTAAAAGTAAAAATTTATTCATATATCTTTTTTAAAAATAGTACAAATTTCCAATATATGTTACAAATTAATTTACAAAACAACGTAATCTTTTATATAACAAACTATATTACAATAACAAAAAAAAAAAAATTTTTTTGTAATTGAAAAAATTTAGTGCAAAATATATTATTACGTAAGTATAAAAATTTAATATAGTATATTCAATTTTCAAAATTTAATGAATTAGCTTTAATATATTTAAATTAATCATTTACATAAATAAATAAAAAAAAAAAAAACTTTTTATTTTACAGAATGATTTTAAATTTGAAACAAAGATTAGAGAAGGAAAAAAAAAAAAATAAATTTTTTTTTTTTTTTGTTTCCTTATTTTATTTTTTTTTTGGTGCATCCTTAGAAAATTTTAGCCAAAATTCAAAGAAAACTTCTAGAATATATTACCTTTTCTTTTTCTTTTTTTTTTCTTTATTATAGAAAATGGAAAACTTGGCAATTACAAATAATTTAAAAAATGGTATATTTTACCACTGTGTAATTAAAAATAAAATTTTAAATAAAAATTCTATGAAAAAATTTATGTTCTTTTAATGCTTGTTTTTTTTTTATATATACAATTTTAAGTGATTTAAAAATGCACATTCATAGAAAAAAAAAGAAAAGAAAATGGTTTCTCCTTTAAAATAGCCTAAAACTTTTCGAAAGATAAATTTTTTTTAGAAAAATCAATTTCTAAAAATCAGAATTTCTCAATAAATTAATACAAAACAAAAAAAGAGAAAATACGTTTTTTATTAATAATTATTAAAAAACTTAACTAAAAATTAACAATTTTTATGTTTTTAAAATCATAATTATCATTTCTTAAAATTTTTGATAATTTCATTCTCTCCCCTTTATTACCATTATAATAAATCGAATTCTTGCTTATCATTTAAAGGTGTATTACTTTTATCTAAATGTAAATGATTTATAAAAATATTAGCAATACATAAAGCAGTCTTCTTTTTTTATTTTTACTTTTTAATAAATTTTAAGTTTTAATTATAATGCTTTTTGTTATATTAATAGCCACAATTTTACATAAAAAAATATATGTACAAAGAATAAACATAAATTATTTTCATTATAGGTATATATATATTTTTTTTAACATTTCTTTTTCCTCATTGTTTTTACAATATTTCGTTTTTGTTGCAAAACCTTTAAAGATCTCTTTATTTTCCATAAATCATAATTCTATTTTTTTCTTTTCTAGTTTTTTTTGGATTGTTTAAAAAATTTTGCTTCGTTATTTTTTTAATATTTATACTAAAAATAATGGTTTTAATAATATTTAATTATAATAATAAATTTTATTTTATTAATAAGAAATAAAAATGCATTTAATACTAATGAACACATTAGATACTTGCATTGAATAGATACAAAAACATGCATAATAATATTATATATATATATATATATATTATTTTAATTATATTAATATAATTTTTCTAATAAGAGAATACACAAATATAAATATATAATATATGAATAAAAATATAAAAATATTTAAAAAAAGAAAATAAAGTTTTATATATTCATATTTTTGGAAAAAGTTTAGCTATTTTTTAAAATATTTTACTAATGTAATAAAAAAAAAAAAAGAAAAGATTTAAATATATAAAATAAATTTTTATAGAAGAAAATATTATAAAGATTATGCATAAATGTAAAAAATAAAAAAAATAAAAAAATAAAAAAACATTATGCAAGAAAAGAGCATTAAAAAAATGAACAGTAATTTAAAGAACAAAAAAGTCCTATATTACATTGATGAGGATTTAAACAATAATATATATAGTGAAAGCGAAAAAGTCTTTTTAAAAAATAATATAAATTGGAATAAAATAAAAGTATTAAATGATAAAAAAGTTGAAGGAGGATCTAATTTGGATAAAAAAAATGATAATGAAACAAATAAACAATGTTTAAAAAAAATGAAATTATATGAATCATTAGATTTAAATGTAAAAAATACAAATAAAAATATTTTACATCAAAAAAAATGTGAAAAATCAAATGTTGAATATGAAAAGAAAAAAAATTCATCAAGTATATGTGAGGAAGATTCTTCAAATACAAACAAATTTGAAGAAAAAGATAAAGATCAAAATAGTGAATGTAATTCTATTAACTTTCAAAGTTATTTACCATTTTATTCTAATCATGATAATAAAAATGAGAATTCAAATGTTAATAATAATTTAAATAATGATATTCTAGAAACTATTAAAATAGATAATATATATGATTCATTTATTGAAGATGTAAAGAGTTCATTTGTACTTACAAAGAATATGAAAAAAAGCTTTAAAAATTTTATTGAAAAGAAAAATCAAAAAAATAAAGAAAAAAAGTTTTTAGATTTTCTTTCAAAAAGTGAAGATGAAAATGAAATTTCAAGTTTTCATTCTTCAGATAATATGTATATTGATAATAATTCTTCAAATAATTTAAAAATAGAAAAATATGTAAAAATTGATAGTTCAGACAGTTCTGAAAAGAATGATAATGATGCTATTAGTGATGAGGAATTTTTAAATACACAAAATGAATTATCCGAGAACTCTGAAAAAAAGAATAAACTAAATAGTTGTGATAATTATGAAGTAAAAGATGATAAAAAGCAAAATTTATATAAAAAAAGTTTACCAAATAAAAAAGAAAATGATATATTAAAAGATGATAATAATAATAATAATAACAGTAATGTTGAAGATAAAAATAAAAAGAATAGTGAAAATGATATAATTAATGATTATAAAAATATGTATATAATTGAAAAAGATGTTGAATTTTATATTCCATTTCAAAAAAATAAAAATTTGAATTATTTTATTAGAGAAAATGAAAAAGAAAATCATGTAAAAAATAACTCTTTAAAAAGAAACAAAGAAAATAATAAAATAAATAATATACAAAATAATAGATCTTCAAAAAAAACAAAAATATTAAACGAAGAAACATATGAAGTATATAGTAATGGTGAACACAATATAAAATGTCCTAATTCTAATAGTGCACATAATGATCAAATAAATAATGAAATGGAAAATGATATTAATCATAAAAGCGGTGATTCTTTAATTATAGAAAATAACGGTAATGAGATAAATCAAGAAGAAAATAAAATTGAAACGAATGAAGATGAAAATGAAACTGAGGTAATTGAAAAAGATAAAAAAGATAAATTAAAGAAAATAAAAGATAGGAATAAAAGAACAAATAAAGAAAATGAAATACAAAAAGATATTAAAAAAAATGAGAATTATAAAAAAGACAAAGAAAATTATGTATGTGATGAAGAATTTAAGGAAGATAGTGAAAATGATAAAGAAGTTAAGGAAAAAGAAGTAAATAAAGAAAATGAAATGAACAAAGAAAATAAAATAAAAGAAGAAGTTAAAGAAAATGAAATAGATGAGGAAAAAATAGTAAAGATAGAAATTAGCAAAAATAATAAAATAAAAGAAGAAATTGAAGAAAAGGGCATATGCTCAAAGAAGATGATTAATAAAAAAAATAAAGGTGATAACAGTAATACTAAGATTAGTGAAAATAGTAAATTGTTATATGAAAATGATGAAAATATTTATAATTTAAGGCAAATTAAAAAGAGGAATTTGTTTTATGAAAATGTATCAAATAAAATTTCAAAAATTTTTTATGAAGTGAAAAAAAAAATTAACAAAAATTCTTTTGACAATTTGGAAGACGAAAAAGAAATTATAAATGAAGAGAAAAATATAAATGAAGAAGTTAGTATTAATGAAGAAAGTACTATGAATGGAGATGATATGAGTGAAAGGCTAGATGATAATGCAAAAGGTATTATAAATGAGGAAATTCACTTAAATGAAAAAAAAGTATTAATTGAAGAAAGTGTCATTAATGAAGAAAATGATACAAATGAAGAAAATAGTATAAATGAAAAAGAGAATAATATAGAAAAAAATGATATGAATAAAAAAGATAGTAACCATGAGAAAAATGATATAGATAAAGAAATTAATATTAATGAAAAAAATAATAAAAATGAAAACAATGATACCAATGAAAAAAATGACATAAATGAAAAGAAAATTGAAATGAATAAAATAAATGATATGAATAAAAAAAATATCATAAAGGAAAAAGGTAATTCAAATGAAAAAGTTGATAATTTATCTGTTAAAGAGAATGAATTTAGAAATGAAGACAATAATAATATTAACACAGGAAATAAAAATAATGAGATGGAAATAAATAATGAGCATAACTCAAAAAAAATAGAAATTCGTATTAAGTCAACAGTAGAGAAAAAAAGTAATATTAAAGAGGAACTTATCAATGTAAATAATATTCCAATAGATACAAGAACATGCAATATATGCAATGCAGTTTTTGCAAATAAAAAATTAATGAAGAGACACTTAACAAGTGTTCATTCAGATGCAAGACCATTTAAATGTGATATTTGTTCCAAAACATATAAAAGATCAGACCATTTAAAGAACCATTTAATGAAGCATGATATTAATAAAGAAGAAAAAAAATTTCAATGTTCAATATGTCAATTATTTTTTAAAACATCAGAAGAATTAGATATGTGCAAATTAAAACATTCTAAATGCTCTAATGAAAATTGTTCTTATGCTTCTATTTTAAATTCAAAGACGAATTACTTAAATAAGGATGAATCTATTTTATATAATGATGGTAATGTAGAAGGAAAAAATTCTAACATAAACGAAATAGATTCTTTAAAAAAAAAAAAAAAAGCAAACGAAAAAAATAATAATGCAAACGAAAAAGATGATAGTTCAAATGAAAAAAATAATAATGCAAACGAAAAAGACAATAATGCAAATGAAAAAGATGATAATTCAAATGAAAAAGATGATAATTCAAATGAAAAAAATAATAATACAAATGAAAAAGATGATAATTCAAATGAAAAAGATGATAATTCAAATGAAAAAGATGATAATTCAAATGAAAAAGATGATAATTCAAATGAAAAAGATGATAATTTAAATGAAAAAGATGATAATTTAAATGAAAAGGATGATAATTTAAATGAAAAAGATGATAATTTAAATGAAAAGGATGATAATTTAAATGAAAAAGATGATAATTTAAATGAAAAAGATAATTCAAATGAAAAAGATGGTAATGCAAATGAAAAAGATGGTAATGCAAATGAAAAAATTTTGGCATTGCAGAGTGATAATAATGAAAACAAAACTAATATAAATATTAACGCACATCAAATAGAACTAAAAAAAAATGAAGAAATAACAGATGCAGTAATAGAGCAAAAAAAGGATATTAAAGAGGAATTTATTAATGCTAATAATACTCCAGTAGAAATAAGAACATGTAATTTATGTAATATGATATTTGCAAACAAAAAATTAATGAGGAGGCATTTAATGAGTGTTCATTCGGATGCACGTCCTTATAAATGTGAAATTTGTTCAAAAACATATAAAAGATCAGATCATTTAAAAAAACATGCTTTAGTACACAATATAAATAAAGAAGAAAAAAAATTTCAGTGTTCAATTTGTCAATTATGTTTTAGTACTTCAAAAGAATTAAGAAATCATAAAATTGGACATTACAAGTGTCCATATGAAAATTGTTCTTATTCTTATTCTACCATTTCAAAAATGAAATATCATTTAAACAAACATAAATGTAATCTTTTTTATTCTTGTCCAGTCTGCTGTAAAAAAATTCTTATGTATAAAGAATTTATACAGCATAAAAAAAGTTGTTTTAAAAAAAAATATATTTGTTTAGAATGCAATAAAATATATTTGCATATTAATGGATATAACAAACATGTCAATAAAGTCCATTTAAATATTAAAACAAATTATAATTGTAATATAAATAATTGCAATAAAGAATTTTCTTCCGAATTTAGCTTAAAAGAACATATAATTAATTTTCATCATCGTGTTAAAAGATTCTTTTGTTCTAAGTGTAACATGTCATTTGGTTATAGAAGTTCTTTTAGAAGACATAATATTAATATACACCCTTAAAAAATTAAAGAAATAAAATAATAATAATCAGTTATAATAATTATAATAAAAATTATATATATTCAAGTACTATATACCCTAAACCGAATTGAAAACGTTTTAAGTTATAATATGAAATAAGAGAGAAAAAAAAAAAATTTGATAATACTAATAATTTACTATTTAGTAACATATATATTTATATATGCTGTAAAAATTTTATTTTTCACATATATTTTATTATTTAAATGAAAATCTAAACCTTTTTCAAATTCCTTTTAAGATGATTTCTACATTTTTTTATAGCATTATTTCTATTCCATAAATGCCTATACACATATTTTCCTTTGTTCATATGTATTTTGTTATATTTTATTATAAGACTTAAACTTATATACATATATTTTTGTTATTCATTTTACCTTGTTTTATTCTTTTTAAAAAATGATTTATAATAAAATAGTCATCATATTTTATTATATATATATGTATATAATTTTTTTCTATAAAGTAATTCTAATATTTATATGTAATGATATTATATATTTTTTTTTTATTATATCGTTTCTATCGATATCGGGTAAATATAGTTGTATACGTATTTTTATTAATATTATTCTGTTATGATCATATCCATTTTTTTCTTAATTATTAATTTTAATTTTAAAGGAAAACTATTCAAATAAATTATTTCTTAAAGCATATTTTTTTTTGTTTTTTATATTTGTACGGAAAAGGGAAAAAAAAAAAAGAAAAAAGATTTTTTTATTTTTAAGAAATATTTATAATTAATAATAAAAAATAAAATTATTTTGGTGTAGTAATGAAAGGATTTGATATTTCTTGTGTTCCTTCAACTGGTGTAATTAAAGCAACCTATGAAAAAAAATTTCATATACATAACTATTAATAAATGTCTGAACATTAAAAATGAATTAGAAAAAAAAAAAAAAAGTACTGATGTGCCTCTAGCGACAATTAAACCAATGCTTCTTGTTTTCTCAGTTAAAACAAAATGATCGTTTGGATCTGTTAATAATTAAAGTTAAAAATTATTAAAAATATGAATTTTAGTTTTTTTTATTTTATACTTATACCTCTAATATATTCTTCAGTTTTATCTAAAACTAAGTTGAAAATGGCATCATGACCAATTAAATTACCAACGACTAAAATTAGAAAAAAGATACAATAAAGCATTCAAATTATATATATTATTGAATATAAATATATCTAAAAATGTTAAAAAAAGAATGTCAAATTCATTATTAAACATATTTATAATGTTATTTTCTTCCTTCTTATCGTTTAATAATTTAATGTATTTATATATATATAATTAATTTAATTGTCTCTTTTTAATATAATTACCTTCCCTTCCTCCATCAAACTTTACTCGAATTTTCTGATTAAGGAATTTCTTTATGTCCATCATAAATTTATTATCTTTTTGTGTTGAAACAGTAGGTAAAACTGACATTTTCTTCAAAAAATTTTAATTAAATAAAAATATTTTAAAGTTTTTCTTTTTTTCGTATTTTTTTTTTTTTTTTTTATTAAAAATAAATTCTTTTATTTAAAATAAAAAAGAGGAAAATGTAATTTAATAAAAATATGGGCCTTTATATATTTCTTATTTTTTTTTTTTTTTTTGTGCATTCTATGAAATAAGCATATATATAAAAAAAAGGAAATTTAAATTCTATTACATTTTTTTATTTTATATTTTTACTTTTTAAACGTAAAATTATTAGAATTATTTAACTTTAATAAAACGTAATTTTGTAAATTGATCAAAGTTATTTATATACTCTTTATATAAAATCAAGTTATTTGCATGTTTTTTTTTTTTTATATATTACGCATGATAATCTAAGTGATTTTTTTTTTTTTTTTTTCATTTTAGCACATCATTGTGAAAGTTGTAATTATTATTTTTCTTTCTAATTAATGTCTTAAATTTGATTATAAATTTTTATATTTTTATTAATAATTAATTTTTTTTTCTATGATATAAATGCGTTATTATAATAAAAAGGTTTAACTAACATACATATTATACATATAAATTTATTATTGATTTTTATTAAAATTAGTATTAATCTAATAAACTCAAATTTCTTGTCCATAAACAACAGATACTAAAAGAAAAGAAAAAGAAATAATTAAATGTATTTCTAATTTTTTTCTAAAATTTATTGTAAATTTTATTTTATTTATTTATTTTTTTTTTTTTGTTAAGATTATAAGTTCTAATTAAATTTTCTAAATAATTTTAGACTTTTTTATAGTGAATTTTTTTAACAAAATTAATTTGTGTATTATATTTAGGTTTCCATAGTTATGAAAATCATGATAGAATATGTTAACTTTTCTCCTGTGTTTAAATAACGAAAATTTGCTTCATATATATATTAATATGTATTTGATTATTAAAAATTTTTTTTTTATATAATTAATTTTTCTTTTTTATGTTTTCTTTTTTTTTTTTACTTGATATATATTAATATATAGAAACATGACTAATGTAATAAATGGAATTCAAAAGGAAGAAAGTAGTGTTTACTTAAATGAAATTAGACAAAACGCTAAAAAGTATAATTGGTTAGAAAAAATAGAAAAAAAAAATTGTTACGTTTTTTCTAAAGATAATGTAAAAATAAATATTATTGGTTTAAAAGGGCTTGCAACAATAGAAATACAATTATTAAATGGTGTTTATTATAAAATGTGTAGAAGCAATTTAAAGAAAGAAGAAATATCTGATTTATTTTCTAATACAAATTACAATTCCAATAATGATATGCTAAATAAGACAATATTATGTAACTATAATTTGAGTGTAAAAGAGAAAATAGAACTTTTTAATAAAAATGGCAGGTCTTTTTTAAAAAGTGTAAAATATAAAGATATTTTAAGTAGTAACGGTAATAATTTATACAAGAACTTTTCTGAAACAAAAACAAAAATAAGAAATAATATTATTACTCATAAAAATGATACAGAATTAAAAAATGATTACACTTATTTATACGATGAAAACAAAAATAAAGTAGAAATTCCCATTAAAATAGAATTAGAAGAAAAAGTTACTTCTAATACAAAAGAAATGAATAATTCAGGCAATGATTCAAATCAGGATACTCATACCATTGATAAAATTATATGTACAAGAAATGAAATAGAAATATCACGTTTTTTAAAAGAAGCAAGCTTTTATGAAATAAAAGAAGAGAAAAATATTATAAAACACAATAAAAAAAAAATTGATTATGAATCAAAAAAAGCAAAAAATGAAAAAATCTTATTTTCTTTAGAAGAAGAAAAAGAAGGCAGATTAAAACATCATACTTATGACCAAAAGGAAAGTAAAAAGAATAAAAATAAAAGTTTTGAATGTATTAAAAAAAAAACATACTTAAAGGAGAAAGAGGATAATTATGATAAGTATTTGATGACTGAAAGAATACGAAATGAAATAGAAAAAAATGGCAAAAATAATGATATTGATATTAATAACAAAACTACTTCAAATAAAGAAAAAAAGAAAGATTATGGCAATGAAAATAAAAAGAAAGAAAAAAGGGAAAAGAAAGAAAAAGAAAACGAAAATGAAAATGGAAATAAAAGTGAAAATGAAAGTGAAAAAGAAAATGAATATGAAAATAAAAATAAAAATGAAGAAGAAAAAGAAAAAGAGCAAGAATATGAAGGAAAAAAAAAAGAAATAGATAAAAGAGATAATGAAGAACAAAAGAAGGAACAACAGAAACAATTCGAAAAAAATCAGTTAAAATATCCAGGGAAGATTCAAGAGGATTATGAACAATTAGTATATTCTTATCAAAATGACTGTTTAAAACATAAACTTAAAGATAATAAAGAAATTAATAAATTAAAAAGAATAAAAATATATTATAAAAACAGTAAAAATGCCTTTGAAATATATAATAAAAATAAAAGGAAGAATCATTATAATGTTTTTCATAGTAATTATTATGATAATAGAAATAATATTAATAATTTAGATATTCTTAATAATAACAAGTTTAATACTTTTAACAATATAAATAATTATGTTCCCAATTATAGGAATATTAGGAATAAAAAATATATTGATAATTCTAATAATTTCATTTACAAAAATTCATATCAATCTAATTCTTTTAATATTTATACTTTTAATGGTAATATTTTAAAAAATGAGATGATACACCATATAGATGTAAATCGTAACGATATACCGATAAAGGAAAAATTAAACGAATGCACTAACATTATTTATTACAATATATATCATAGGAAGCAGAATAATAATTACGTTATGAATTCTTGCAATGATTATCATAAGAACTATGATGAGAGTTTTAACTTTGATTATAACAATAGTTATGATATGAATTTTATTGATAACTATAATGATAATAATAATATTAATACTAACATCAATGCTCCTCATAATAATAATACTAGCATTGGCACCACTACTAATAATAACGATAATAATATTAATTATACTAATACTAATATTAATAATGGCAATAATATTCATGACATTAGTGGAGACATTCTAAGTTATACTTTCAATAATAATATAAATTATACTAATAGAGATAATTTCAATCATAACAGTTGGAATATCATAAATGATGCTAAAAAAATAAATGGTAATAAGATTATTAATTATCAGAACTCTCATACAAATAAAATCAATGCGTTTAATGCATACTTTCGAAGTAATCACTTAAACAAATATAAAATGAATTATAAGGAAAAATTCATAAGAAAAAATTCACAATGGCACATGCATGAAATGGAAAATCAAAACAATGCTATAACTTTTAATGAGAAAAAAAAAAATATATTGAGAAACATATATCATAATAGTAGTGAAACTACTAGAGAAAATAATTATTATAACACATTTAACAATAGATCATATAATAAATATAATTTTAACATAAATAATTACCTATATTTAAAAAAGAAAAAATATCAAATGAATTACAATAATCATTACAATTATTATCATATTACTGAAGATATGATAAATTATTCATATTTTTCTAATAATATTATTAATAATTTCAATCATTTACAATTAGATAACAAGAGAAATAAAAAAGGTCATCATAAAAATATGAAATATAGAAATTTTTGTGAATTATATAGAAAAAACAATAAAAGATACTATAATAACTCCGTATCATGTTGTAACAAAAAATTATTAAATAAAAACGATATGGAAATATTTTCAAAAGCAAAGATATTTAATAAATTAAAAAGAAGTTACAAACCAAAATATATTAAAAACTTATATAATAAAAATAGCAGTGATAAATTTCAATCCACCAAAATTAATGAAATTAAAAAAAAAAACCAAATAAATAATATTGAAGGAGAAATATATAAAAAAATATCATATTTAAAATACTTTAAGTATGATCCTACGAATTCATTGCCAAGATATTTCTGTACATTGAAACATTTAATAAAAGAAAATAACAAGAAAAAATTAGACACTTGGTTAAAAATTATGTTAACTAAGCAAAAATGTGGTTACTGCAATGAAAAATTTGATAATATAGAAAGTTTAGAAAATCATTTGATACAAATAAAAACACATAAAGTCTTTTATTGTTGTAAAAAACCTTTTCCTTCGATAAAATATTTATATATACATCTTAAAAGAGAAAATCATTATGGTTACATTTATTATTATTAGTATATTTTTTTTTTTTTAAATATATGTATCTTTTTTTTTTAATAATATTTTATCATCCAATAAATAACATATTTTTTTTTTAGTATTTTTATTAGACTACTTTTTTAATATTACATTGTATTATTTATTAATGTCTTTTATGTTTTTCATCTTATTATTATCCCTTCTTTTATATCTTTTTCTTAAGTATATTATTTTATTTTTTTAATATCATATTATTTTTCTGTGTTTATTACTCTTTTTTTTGTTTAAGTTATATTTTATCTTAATTTTTTTTTGTTATTATTCTTGTCCTTTCCTTTTTTTTAAAGAATATATTATTTTTATTTTTTTTTTTTTTTGTGATCTCATAACAAAATAACATGAATTTTTCTTAAAACATTTGTCAAAAAAAAAAAGAAAAATATATTTAATCATTTTAAAAAAACAAAAAAAATGCTTTTTTTTTTTTATTAAAATTAACTTTCATAATATTAAAAAAATAAAAATAATATATTAAAATATTCTCAAAAAAGAATTTTAAAATTATTATGATAATTAATATAAAAATTGGTTATCTGCACATCAAAATTATAATATGCTTTTTCTCTTTTTTAAATAAGAATAAAGGAATAAAAATGACTCATAAATATAAAAAAAGAAAAAAAGAAAATATTAAGTTCAAAATAAATAAAAATCAAGAAACTATTTTAAAATTATATTTTCAATAATTTATTATAAAATGCAATGTTTTTGAAAATATAAATTATAATTTCAATAATATATTTTTTTAAAAATTTTTAATCTTTTCAGTTCCTAATATTAAATTATTTAGCTTAAAATAATATATATTTTTTTTAAATTTTTTCAAAATTACGATAAAATTTTCCCATTTTTATAAGAAATAAATTTAGTATACTAAAATGTTTTAATTTTATTTTAAATTTCTTTTATAGAAATTCAAATAGAATAAATATGTATATAAAAAAAATATAATTAACCTTAGTACAATTATTGAGTTTCTTTTTTTTTTAAATTACACTGATTTTTTTTTTTTTTATTTATGAATTAATTTCTAAATTTTACGACAATTCTACATAAAATAGTTACATTTTATCTATTTATTTTTAATAATGTAAAGTAAAACCTTAAGCAGTTAGCATATTTTAAAATTTTACAATCTTTTAAGTTTTTTTTTTTTTTTTTAAATATACATAAAATAGTGGCAATATGAAAAACGAGAATTTTAGAGAAAGTAAACTTAAAAATACTTTATCTAATTCATTTGAAAAAGACAACAGTTCAGAAGATTATATAAAAGAAGTTTTGACTCCATTAGGTGATGTTTATATAATAAATGAAAAAACTAATGAAAAATTTATAAAAGGAACACAAAGAAGTGATGGGACATTTAGAAAAAATATTCGTGTAAGAACCGATTATATGCCACAAGTAAAATTAAAAAAAAAATAAAAATTATTTATTTTCTTTTTTTATTAATTTTCTTAACTTTTTTTATAAATATTTTACTTTATTTTTTTTAATTCATCTAATATATATAAAAGGATATTTTTTCTTGAAATTAATTTACACTATAAAATAGTTTAATAAATTTTATATGTATGCTTAATCTTTTTTTATACAAAGAAATAATTTTGTGATAATATTTTTACTGAATAATTTCTATAATATTTTATATAGAAAAAAAAACAAGACATTTAAATATTTTAAATATAATATGATTATACTTTTAATAAGAGAAAAAAATATATTTAATATAAAAAAAGATGATATTAATGAAATTAAAATATTGATATGCCAATGACAATTTAAAATAATACTCTTTCATTTTTGTGAAATGAAATAAAAATACTTTTTTTTTTTTCTTTTAAATATTAGGAAGAAAATTGTGTGTATAAAGTTAAAGGAAAACTATTAGAAGAACAAGATAGAAGTAAAAATATAAATATAAATACAGAAGAAGAAAATAAAGTGCATAAAAAGAAAATTCCAGGATGGAACCCTGTAAATGAACATGAAAATGAGAACATAAGCAATATAAAAAAAAAAAAAAAGAAAAAAAAGAAAAAAAAAATTTTAAATAACCAAGAATCAGTAAATTAAATAAACATACAGAAAGATTAATAACATTTCTATATTATTTTATAAATTATTAAAAAAAGTACTATGAAGAAGAATTTACCTTTTGTTTTTCTGTAAACTGGAAATTCTTTTAGAATTTTAGTAAATTTTATTTTTTTAAAAGAGACAAATTTTTTTTTTTTTTATAAGTTTGTTTTGTACATATTTTTGTGTATTGCTTTTAACTCTGTATATTTTTTTTTAAATTTATTAAAAATTATAAATAAAAAAAATGTTTATCAAAATTACTAAAAAACGTTTATATATAAATTTTTTTTTAAATAAATTAAGATATATTTGTTTATATGTAAAATATTTTTATTTGCATACAATAATTTTGTTTTTTTTTAATAAGACAATATTAAATTATAGATATATATAGATATAAATATATATATATAAGCTATAACATTCAATTAAATTTATTTATAAAATATTTTTCATTTATTTTAATGAAAAGAAATAAAAAATTGTTTTTTCTTTTATTTATATTTCATTTCTTTATGATTCTACTTTATTTTTGTTGTATTTATATCCTTTAATATAGAGGAATAAAAAAGGTTTTCATTTGAAAGTTCAATAAAATGGTGTAGTAAATTAGAAATTCAAATTAATAAATTTAAACAATATATAAAACTTATTTTTTATTTAAAAAAAAAAGAAAAAAAAAATTAATAAAATAAAGGATGAACATAAATTAAGAAATGGAATATGGTAATAAAAACTAAAAATATACATATATATATATATAATAATATATTTTTTTTAATGCTTTGTTTTAACAAACTATTTCAATTTTTTTTCAATTCTTTTATTTTATAAAGCAATTTATAGTATGTAGTATTAAAACAATAAAAAAAAAAAATTATTGATACATTCTAAAAAAAAAATTACATATGCAAAAATATAATGCAATACATTTTTTTTTTGATAACGAAAATTTTTCATTCAAAATTTATCATATTCTTAAACACTCACGCATTTACGAAGAAAAAGCGCAAAAGCACTAATAAAAATATTTACTTAAAAAATATGTTAAACATTAATATTCTTACAGATATCTTTCTAAAATATTATATTTTAAAAAATAAAAATAGAAAAATTACATCATATAAAAGCAAAATTAATAACAATAAAATAAAAAAAAATATATATATATATATACATATTTTAAGAAAAATTAGATTATTAAAATCTATGATGATTATATGAAATTATGTAATTTCTAAAAAAATTTACAATAAAAAATAAATTATAAAGCATAAAAAAAAAAAAAAATAAATATATGTATAAAAAAATTATTTTTACAATATTTTAATTTTATAATAATATATATATATATATATATATATATATATATATATATATATATATATATATATATATATTTTCACAAAAATCTAATAAATAAAGAAAGAAATAATTATATATTTGTGAGTTTATACATAGAAATATATATGTATAATTTAGTATATATAAACATATTTTTTTTCTTTTCTTTATTTATAAGAATATTTAATTAATATATATACATAAACTACATAAATTTTTAGCCAAATCTTAAAAACACAAATATATATATATATTTTCTCTCTATTATACAAGCTATAATTATAAAGGCAAATTTTTACTTCAAAAAAAATTTATATATTATGAATAAAAAAAAAATAATAAAGAAGATATATGAATAAATAAAAAGAAATAAAATATAATAAAAATAAAAAAAAAAAAATGAATTCCATTTATTTTGTTATTTATTTATTAATAATTTTATCCTTTTTTACTACGCTTTCTCATATAACTCATTTTACTGGGTGTTTCTTTTTTTTCACTACTAAACATAGATTTCCTCTTAGCTTTTATAATTTTTTTATCAACTTTTAATGAGGTTTCTTTAGTATTATTTATTTTGATAGGTGTTTCATTATTGATAAATTCATTCATTAAAGGATTTTCTTTAATAGACATATCTACATTATGTTTCTCCTTTATAGGCATTTGCTTTATAGGAGTTTCATAATGAGTATCTGGTATAACTTGTTGCATTTGCTTTTGCATTTTGCATTTATTAGAATTAGAGTTTTTTTTTTGTTTTTCCTTATTCATTTTAAAAATTTTATCCGACAACAATAAAGGTGTTTTAATATACATTTTATTTATTTTTTCTATTTGCTCATTTAGATTATCACTTGACATTTTTTGTCTAGGAGTATGATCAAACTCATCTCCTACAAAACCTTTATCGTCATACTTGTTTTTTATATTACTATTTTTTTTTGATTTTACTTGATCACTATCTTCATTTAATTTATTGGATTCATATTTTTCTTCCTTATTTATTTGTTCATTATCATTGCTATCACTTTTATTATCACTTCCATCTTCTTCATCTTTCAGTACAATATCACTTAAGTCTTGAAATTTATTCTCTGATGCTTTGTTGAATTTTATGGGAGTTTCTGAAGTATCAAAAAAATTCATAGCAAATTGGCAATTGGAAGTATTTTCACTATTCTGTTCTCCATATTGTTCAGGTGCTGTATTTTTTTTAGGTACTACATTTACCTTTTGTAAGTTTACACGATCAATCTTATTTTTTTCTTTAATGAAAGCTTTAGTTGGAGTACACATATCCGTAAGTTTATTAAAATTTTGGATAAAATTATTGCTGTAATATTTATCTGTTTCTAAGGTGGAAGGTTCATTAGGATTCTTTACAAAATCTTTCACACTATCCTCTGTTTCGCAAACTACCCATATAGCTACACATGAAATATCATCTACTTTATTACCTTTATAAACCTTGTTTGGCTCTCTATATTTTCCTACGAAAGGATAAAAAGGTTTACAATGGATTTTATCTCCACTTCTTCTTTTAGCTATATTAGTAATAGAATAAGCTATATCTTGAGCAGGAGTAAATACACTTGGATCTCCTAACTCACAAGCTTCCTCTGGGCTAATAGCAAAAGTGCAGTAAGCTTCTATCTCTTCATCAAATAAATTATCACTCACGCCGTCACTCATTAATAATATTAAATCTCCTGGCATACATAAAATTTCAGAAGGAGGAGATAATGCCATATCTGGAGAATCTCCATCTATGTCAACTTTTTCTAAAATTCTCACAAAACTATGCAATCCTCTATCTTCTAAATCTTTCCATTGACTTCTGTCTGGCAAATTTGATAACTGATAAGGTGCACCATTCTCCCATTTTTGATCACTAGTTTTCCAAATAATTTTTCTAATTAAGGAAGGATTTCGTCCTTTACCATTAAAATATAAAAATGATTCTCCAGGAAATTTGGGATATGATTCTCTTTCAAAATTAATATCTCCTGGTAAAAATTCCCTTCGTAATATCATACATACACTATCTCCTAAAGATGATATACCACACTTTCCTGTATATTCATCTAATATGCCAACTATAGCTGTAGAACTACCATAGGCATCAGCATATTCTTTTTTTACACTTTCAAGAGAATTTTTTAATAATAATTTAGATCTAATTATAGTATTGTAAGATACTCTAGCATAACCATTCAAATTTTTTGATAATTTTTCTGCTTCTCTTTGGCAAGCTAAGGATAAACCAATAGAAAATTTTGATGCATCTATCCCTTCTAAACTCCATGAACCCACACCATCAAAAATTCCAAAGGCAGGTGGAACGTCTGTTTGAAAAGTAGCATCTTCACATCTTCCTTGCACTTTTCCAATACGACATTGGCCACCATATGTTTTGAATAATTTAACCATATTAACCCTTAGATCATCTATTGAATTCTCTCTTGCTAACCTATTTTGATTTACTATCTTATCGATTTCCTCTGCAGTTTTATAGTTATCTTCTATCACTGATTTGTTACTTTCATCTAACAACGTTTTGTTATTTTCGTCTATTGTTTGATTTGTTTCATCTAATTCGTTGCCAGAATTTAAATTATTTTTTCCTATTTGTAATGATTCTTCATCTGAAGTAATATATAAACAAGTGTCATTTAATTTATTTATCTCATAACTTTTAGAAATTTTTTCTTCTGTACATAAATCTAATGAATTATTATACATTTTATCGTAATATTCTTTATTATCTATATTATCAGAAAATAAATCTTTATTATTTTTGTCATTGCATATAATAATACTACTACATTCTTTAGATATACAAATATTATTATTTATATTATTATTATTATTACTATTAACATTGTTATTATCATTATTGTTATTGTTATTTTTATTAATATTACTATTATTATCATTATTATTATTATTATTATTATTATTATTATTATTATTATTATTATTATTATTATTATTATTATTATTACTATTAATATTGTTATTATTAATATAATTAGCATTACTATTAATATTATTATTATTATTATTACTATTATTAGTAGTAGTAATATTATTAGTATTATTATTAATATTATTATTATATATTAGTTCTTTTCTATAAAACAATTTTATTTCATTAGAATTTATATTACCTTGAGGTGCTGACAGCTTTACGTCGTTATTCTTATTAACTAAATCTTCATCTTTTGAAGGATTAATAATAGAAGAACATCTAAATTCATCAGAAATACTTTTTGTTTCTTCTAAGGATAATTTTTCCTTTAATTTTTTTAAATTTTTATATACCTTTTGTAAATTGCATACTGCTTTCCATGTACGTCTAGGAGCATTTACATTTATTTTTTTAAGAAGCTTTATATTTTTAAAAAATGAATATGTTGCAATAGGACAGTAAGATATTGCTTCTTCTAACAAATTCAAATACTGTTCATTTAATCCGAGAAATAAAGGTTCGACAGCATTATCATTTAAAGAACTAAAGAATTCATTTATTGCTTTTGTTCCACTAAAATTGGGGTCTCCTCTATGAAACTTAATATAAGCATAAAATTCGCGGCATATTCTATTTTTTAAAACTACTTGCGATCTGAAATGCTTAAATAAAAACCGCAATTCATTTAAAAAAGCTACTGTCCCTTTCAGTGTATCTAATAATTTATTGGTATTTACACAATTTTTATTAAATCGTAATATACGTACTTGTTGTCTTCCACCAGTGTTGAGTAATAAACATATATATTTATGACGAAAATCTTCTGATAATTTTAATATACATCTTTCTAAAGGAGAAGAAGAATCGTCATCATTACTATTATTTAAATGATATCTGTCATTAAATTTTTGATCATATTCGCAAAAGCCATATTTATTCATTTTTCCTTCACTGAGCATTTCAACAAAATTAGATACAGCATTTTTATCATTATTTTTATTTTCATCCTCATCAATATGTTCATTATTATCTTCTTCATCTGAATTATCATTACTATTGCAAATAGCTATATTGGAATTTATTTTTTCTTCTAAAATATCACTATTTCTTTTTTTAACTATTTTTCTCTTCAATTTTTCTAAAATTTTATTTTTAAACTGATCATTACATTTTACTTCTTTAATATCTTCTGAATCTATAAACTCTACTATCTGGCATATAGTTAAAATTTCTCCTAAAAGACAAATCCCTTCATCTCCTATAAATATCTTATCTCTTATCCAAAGGGAATCCGAAAATTTCCCATTTTTTAAAAATGTCCCTAATATTTCTTCTAAATTTTCTTTTATATTCTCTTGATTTTCATTCAAAATTTTTGAATCATTACTATTTTTAATATCTTTTCCTAAAAATTTTTCTGGCCAATCTTTATAAATAAATACGTCAGTAAATACATAACCAGATAATACTTTATCATATATATTGCTTAAGAATTCCATTTTAAAATGTATATATAAAATTTATATTAATTATATATACACATTCGTACATACATATATATATATATGATGTATATATAAATTTACATGTAATAAACCATATAATTAGAGTCTGAAATATTCAATAATTAAATGTAAAAATAAAAAAAGGTATGTATATATATATTTATATATCTATACATACATATAAGTTTTTATATATATTAATAAAAGTAATTTATTATTATTTTTTTTTTTAATATATATGCACTGCCACGTGATTTATTAAAACATATTATAAAAATCAATATTATACAATGAATATATATAAATGGTGCATAAATGATGTGTGCGCATTTTTTTTTTTCTTTTTTGTGCAATTTTATGTTTCATTAGTGAAATATTTTATTTTAATTTTAGATGCATTTAGATATATATATACATACATAAGTATATATATATATATATGTAATTTTTTAAAAAATTTATAAGGAAAAAAGTAAAAAAAAAAAAAAAAATAATTTAATTATTATTTTATATATTTATATTTTTAATGTAAGAAATATTACATTTATTCAGTGCTTTTATATCTAAAAAAAATTTTCATAAATTAATATTTTTTTTAATTTATATATAATATATATATAAATATATAAATATATATATATATATACATATATATATTTTATAATATTAATTTAAAATACATATTCTGTTTTTTATTTTTTATTTTATTTTATTTTATTTTTTTTTTGTTGCATATAATATTTTTATTAACATATATATATACAATATGCATATAAATATATGTAATAAAAATATGTACATTTATTTTTTTTTTTTTTTATCAAATTTAGAATATTGAAATAATAAATTTACATAATATTCATTTTATATGACATATTTCATATTATTATTTTTTTTTTTTATATTTATATTTTAAAAATGTTTAATGTACTCAAAAAATACAAACAGCACACCAAAAATATATTTTATTTATTTTTTATACATAAAAAAAAAACGTAATATTAACATGTTTTAATATTAAAAAAGTAAAAAAAACAATAATAATGCTAAAATATATTTAATAATAAAATTTTTTTTTTTTAATTTTTAAAGAAATTTTAATAAATCGTTTTTTATATTTGCGAAGATTCTTGAATTATTTATTATCAAAAGAGTATATAATTAGCAAAAATATATATATATATATATATATATATATATATATATATGCATATCTATACATACATATACGTATAGATATATAATTATATTTACATCTATAATATATATATATATATCTTTATTTATATAAATATATATATATTTATACATATATATACGTGTATATATATATATATATGTATATATATATACATTTATATAAAGGTATATATATATATATAGGTAATATATATATATATATATATAGATATATTTTTATTATATGTTAAATGAAAAATATGTATACAATATTAATTAATTACATGCCAAAAGATATTGCATGTATTTATATGCACATTACTAAAAGGGTTAAATTATTCGCTAATTTTAGGTTTTTTTTTTTTTTTTTGCAAATTATTAAATTAATATTTTTTTTTTCCATTTTATTTATTTTTTTTTTTTCTTTAACTTTTTTTATGATTTTTTAGGGGGTCACATATTTGTATTTTTTTTTCTTTATATTAATATATTTCTCTTGTAAAAATACATTGTTTAAAATATAAAACATGCACTTTTTTCATATTGTGCACTACATAAAAAAAAAATTTGTATATAATTGTAAAAATATTTTAATTTTCTTTATTTTTCGCTTTTTTTGCGAATATATATTTCATTTTTTTGGATAGATGGTATTATTCTAAGGATATTTTATGTGTATTTTTAAAAAAATAAAACATTTTCTTTTTAAAATATAAATAAATATTTTATTTTAAATTTGAAAATAAAAGGAAAAAAAAAAAGAATAAAAAAAAGAAAAAATGTTTAAAAAAAATTCAAACACTCGTATTTTTAATCCATATGCTCATATTTGCAATAAAAAATAAATTGAATTGAGCAAAAATTTAAATAGCTATATTTTATTACTATATTAATTTTAGCATACTTATTAAAAACTGCATATATTTTAATATAATCTAATAAAAAATTATAAAAAAAAAAAATGCAATTTTCTCTTTTTTTTTTTTTTATCGGTTTAATATAAAAAGAAAAGTATATTATATTTTAATACAACTAATGTGTATTCTTTAGATTTTTAAGAATAAATAAAAGATATAAAATTATTTTGTTTAATTTGAATTATGCAATATGGTGCATATAAAATTTTTTAATATTCTTTAAAAAATAATAAAAAGCAATCTTAAATTTATAAAAGTCTTTATTATGACTATTTATTTTTATTATCATTTATTTTATTTTAAATTATTATTATTTATTCTTTTTAATTTTTAGTATTCTTCATGTAAATTAAAGATGATAGGAATATTTCTTAGGTTTTCTAAGAATAAGAAAAAATAAAAATATATGATTTAGTATTTTTAAGAATTGTATATTTTAGTTTTTCATTTTCGTATTTATAAAATATAAGAATATACTATATAATATTTAATTGTCTCATTTATATAAAAGGGTATATGTCTTTATTGAAATAATGCTCTAGATACAATTTTTTTTTTAACTAGAATTACATAAAAACAATCTTTATTAAGGCATATATAAAAATGCTTAAATAAAATAAGAAATATTATAGCTTTAAAATATATAATATTTTTTTAAAATATTACTATTTTTCATAAATGTTTTAATAATTATAACTAAATTTTTATAAAATTAGTTAGATACTAAGATTATTTTTTTTTTAATATAGAACTTTAAAATGTTCTCGATTCTCATTATTTTGTAATAAGGGCATAAGCATATAAAAAAAAAGTATATATATTCTTTATTTCTACAAATTATATATTAAAAAATTTTATTTTAAGATGATATATAAAGTGTTCTTTAAATATAAATTCTTGTTTCTATTAATTTTTTTTTTTTTTTACATTAAAAAAAATCTTAAGAAGATTTATAATTTTTCTTACTCATAATTATTATTGAAGAAACTGAAATTCAAGTATTTTCGTATACTATATTTTCATAAAAAAATAAAATAGAAATAAAATATTCTACTATATTCTTCTAAATAAATGAAGAGATATGATATTTATTTTTTAAATATTCTTAAAATGGTAATGCACCACTTAGAAATTTTAGTTTATATCATGTCTATACATAATATATGAAGAAAAATGCTCTAATATTTTGTAAACTTTTATGAAAGAGTGCATTCCCATATATTTTTTAATAGTTTCTCTTTATTTTTATTTTATTTTTTTTTATGTAAATATGTTTACCCCTTTTATTATTTAATTTATGTATATTTCATATTTTATTTTATTTTTTTTTTTTATTACAAATATAAATATATATTTAAAATGTATTTATATTTTAATGCAACTTGTGAAATATAAGTAATTTTTTTTAATTAATATTTTTATTTAAATAGTTACTAAATATTATCCAGTACCAATCAATAAAAAATATTTATTTTTTTTACTAAAATAAAAATTAGCAATATCACAAAAGATAAAATTCTAATATATTGATTTTAGAGTAATGCAAATTATAAGATTTAAGTTACTTATTTTAATTTTTTAAAACTTTACAATCATTAGTATAAATTTGTTTTTAATTTTTTTTTTTTTTTTTTTAATCTAAATTATTACTTATAATATTTTTTTAATATAATTGACTAATAAATTTTTTCTAAATATCTATTAGCATAAATTAAAACTTTATGAACAAGGTGTTTTTAAATTATATATATTTAATCATTGTTATATTCAAATAATGAACGATACTTTTTATGTTTTAGTTTTTTATTTTATAAAGAATTTAAAGAAAAAAAAAAAAATCTACTTCATACTTATTGCTTGATTTATTTAGTTTTTTTTTTTAATAATGAAATAACATATCCACTTAATAGAAAAGAAAATTATGTATTTAAAAGATATATTAATATAAAAATGTAATAAAATACACTAGAATAAAATTATAAAGAATATATTAACATAGAATAAAATAAAACAAAATTAAACTATAATAAAAATGAGTTATAATCAGTGACAAGTTTAAAAATATAAGTCCTCATAAGAACTAAACAATAACAAAATTGCAAAAAAAAAGAAATAAAATAAAAATCTATAAATTTTAAAAACTACTAAGAAAATAAATTTTAATAAATAGTTTATTATTTTTTCTTTTCCTAAGTTTAGTCTTCCAAGAAAAAGAAAAGGAACATAAATATATATAAATATTTTTTTTTTTTTTTTTTTTTTTAATACAACATACTAAAATTTCCCTTTAGAAATGTGTAGAAGAAATATAGAAGCAATCATACAAGAACGAAAAAAAGAAAAGAAAAGAAAAGAAACTATTTTATTTTTTCCTTTCTTATATTAAATAAATCTATATAATAATTATTGGTGTTTATATAAATACATATGATACGAAAAATATAATTTAGTTAATATCTCAAATTTTAATACTTTCCTTAATTCATAAACCTTTTTTTTATTTTTTTTTTAAATAATAATAATAATGATCGAATACTAAAAATTCTACAAAAAAAAAAAAAAAAAAATTTACTCTGATATTAAATATTTTAGATTACTTCTAAAAATAAAGATATTTTTTCTTACAAATTGAAAATTTATATAAAAAAAACATATTCTGAATCGAAACGCTTTTAAGAAATTATAATATTAATAAGAATAAAAGTAACAATAATATTAATGATTGTATAATAATGAAAAAATTTCTTATAATTTATATTTCTCAATAAGATAATTTTAATATTTTATTCTAATCTTAAATTTTGATCTATTAAGTTGCACGTAAACTTTAAATAAACTTAAAGTATAACAACAGAATTTTTTTCTTTTAAAGTTTTCAAAAAGTGTAAAATATATTCACAAGGAATCAAACCATTTGGATTTTATTTTTGATTACTTTTTTAATATTTATATAATAGATACATTTTTTTTTAAAAATAATACAATTCACTGAAGGAAAAATAATATAGAAAAAAAAAAAAAAATTAAAAATATAAAGAATTTTATCTAGCACGTAAAAATAATCAGAAAAGTGTTCATAAAAATGTATTAAGTAAATGATAATAAAATAAATATGCATGAATTTCCTAATAAAACTATGTCTTTTAACAAAAATAAATACATCTATTAATTTTTTAAAAATAATATTTAAAGAAATATTTTTTTTTAATTATAATAAAAAAATAAAATAATTTTCTAACAAAAAATTATCAAAAGCACTTATCTATAATAAATTTCAACATATAAAAAAATTATCCGTTTTAAAAAATTGTGAAGTTAAATATATAAAACATTTTTAGGTAATTTAAAAAGAAATATATATATCATGTTAGAAATTAATTTAAAAATATTTTTATTTTTTTTTTCTAATATTATTTTTTATTAACATATATTTTTATTTATTTAAATGAAACTTGTCAAATTATACGAGATAATTCAGAATCATGCGTTATTTTTAAAAATAAAAATTCTCATTATCCATTAACATAATGGAAAAAAAGAGAAAAACAGTTAAAAATATATATACATTATGAATTATGAGCATTCTATATTAGTTGAACATGTTTATACTTAAATTTTTACTTATTTTATATCATTAAATTTTTATTATGTTGATTAATTTTATAGCTTATTATTCTTGGAGAAAGAACTAATAATGAAAATTCTTTTATGCTTTAGTATATTTTTTTTTTTTTAATTAAATATTTAAAAGTTTACATGATTAACACTAAGAAATATTTTTTTTTTAAATATATGTATACTTCTATATTTGAATTAATAAAAGAAAATGGTAAAAATACCAATTATAAAAATTAAACAATATATGTAAGCATGTGAAAGAGAAAAAATGTTAATAAAAATACAACATAAAATAAACCGTGAATGTTATTGAATAATTAATTTTTAAAAGGAAAAAAATAAAAATAAATAATTCCCATCTAAATATACATATATATTTATATTAAAATGAAGTTGTAGACGTAAAATAAAAAAAAAAACATTTTACATTTCCTTAAAAATTCTTAGAAAAAACAAGATATGAATGTATCTGCACACTTCTAGTACATGTTTTTTAGGTGATTCAATTCACATGCAACAAAAATAACAATATAAAAGAAAAATAAAAATTTACAAAACTTTTTCATTTTTGTTAATTTTTTTTTTTTTTTTTTTTTTTTTGATCTAAATACCTCTAAATTTTTTCTGTCAAGTCCAAGTAATTAAATAAGAAAATTTTTGAATATTAAAAAAAAAAGTTTTCTATTTTTTAAAAAAAAAAAGACAATAAAAATATTGATTCAAATGTATATAACTATAAAAATATTTTTAAATAATTTATAGTACATGCTTTTTTTTATTTTAACTTTTTTTCAAAATCATGTAAAAATATATATTTACACATTTAAATATACACTATCATTAATTATGAATTATTTGATATTTTAAATTAATAAAAAAAAAAAAAAGAAAAAAAAACTGTATAAAATAATACAGAAAAAATAAACTTCTATTTATAGCCATTCTTTTAATATCATTTGAAATATTTATATCTTACACATTTAAGAAAAAAAAAAAATAAGCTTAAAATTTTATGATTAAGTATGTCTTTTTGTTTCTCTTTATAATTTTAAAATAAATGTTATCTTATTTTTATTTTTTTTTTTAATGTTGATATATAAATATTACAACTCTTTTAAGTAATTAGTTTAAGTAATTTTTTTTATTTTGCATAATAAAGATTTTAATTTTAACTAATACTGATATTTGTGTTGTTTAAGTTTGTTATTTTAATTTATTTCCTAAGTAGACTAATATATATATATGTGTAGGAAAATATATATATATATATATATATATATACATTAAATTGTATATTTTTCTCTTTTTTTTTTTTTTTTTTTAATACAAATAAAAAAGAAAAGAAAAATTAATGGTATTAGTTCAAATTAAATTATTATTGTTAAAACCTAGAGAAAGAATTTTTTTATTATACTATTATATGCATCTTTCTTATAAGAAATAAATATAATGAAAGAAAAAATGATAATGATATAAATTTTAAAAAAAGCAAATTATATAAATTTTACTTTAAATTGTAAAAGTAATATATATTTAAAAAATAGTGAAATGAAAACTAGTCAAAAAAGAAGTGAAAAAAAAGATCACACTAATAAGAAAGATATTAGTAATATAAAAAATAATTTAAATGTGTATACAAATGAAGACAAAATGAGGAATTTTAAAAATATACACGAAAGAAATGAAGAAAGAAAAAGATCTTCTAATTTTCTTATTTTAAATGATAAAAGTGAATTTAATAATTATAAACATAACACTTCAAAAAGTTCTATTTCCGATGTAAGTGATAGTTTGATGTTAAACGAAAAACAAAAGGAAGGGGTCAACAATAATCTAATTACAACTCTTATACAAGATATAGAAATAAGTAACTCAAAATTGAAGAAGAATTTTAAAACAGTGGAAATATTTTGTTCTGAAAATAATTTTTTAAACTCACATGCTAATGAAATTAATGAAAATATAAATAATAATATAAACAGTGAAAATATCAATATTATTATTTCCAATAATTCAAATGATAAAAATAATGATTTAATAAATGAAAGTATAAATAATGAATTAAGTAAGAAAAATAATCTTAATAATAAAAATAATAGTAATATTTTTACATACAGTGATAAGCAATGCATGAATAATAATTCTATAAATAATATAATAGAAGAAGGATATTCCTTACCTTTAAACACTACTAACAATAATGAAAAAGAAAAAAAGAGAGAATGTGATGATTTGAATAATCAAGAAACAATGAATATACAGAACAACTCAAAAATGGATGAATACAAAATAAATCATGAAAATGATTTATTGTGTAATATTTCTACTAAATCACTTTCCTTAAAAAATAATTTAGAAGAAGAAAACATTTTAAAAGTAGATAATGTAAATGAAAATGTTTCAAATGATAATACCAAAAATGAAAATATGTTTAGTGTTAATGATATGAATATGATTAATTCAAATGAAAATAATATAAATGATATAATTCTAGGTGAAAGTAATGTAAATGGCCTAGTTCCAAATGCAAATAATATAAATATTAACACAGAAAGTGAGTATTTTTCCAATACGAATAATGAAAATGGTACATTAAATAATACTGCTAGAAGTAGGAATTCAAATGAAAACTATTCAAATTCTGAAGAATTAGATTATTATGTTTTAACAATAGCAGATTTGAGAAATACTAACGAAAATGAAAATAATGGAGAACAAGAACATTTACCTGAACCCCGCTTTTTAAGTAAAATGTTTGGTTATGAAATAAAACCTAATTTTGAAGAATATAATATGAGTAAAATAATTAGAACATCATTATTTATACTTATAATTTTTATTCTTTTTAGTATTGAATTTTCTTTGCTATATAATAACATTTTAAAATTAAAAATTGACAGTAAATTAATATTAGTAGAATCTCATTATAATAATATGTTTTTAACCAATTTTTTATATCAATTTGATGAAAAAGAGTTAAATAATTTAATAGTAACAAATGATATAATTAAAGAAGAAATAAATAATGGTAATTTTATGATATATAATAACTTATGTATACTATTGAAAAAATTAAGAGTAACTTGTAATAATTTAATGGATTACTACAAAGCAGACCATGAAAATATAGAAAAATTATACGAAAACACAATAAGAGCTTTTGAAGAATTGCAGAGAAAAGATATAATAGTTTATAGAGTAAATGAATCTGTTTTTATTCGGTGTAATGACATAACTACAAGAAATCTTAAAAATAACGAAAATAATATATTTTTATTTGTGTTTTCAAATAAATACCTGAAAATTAGTAAATTATTTTTAATTTTAACTTTATTTTTCTTTTTTGTTCGTATTGCACTAATTTTGTCTAGAATTCTTTATGAGTTTGTTTTGCTATCTTGTTACAGAGATTATAAATTGTCATTATCATGTAAAAGGATGTATTTAGCTAAATATGTTTGGTCTGTTTGTACTATATTAATCCTAGAAATAATATTGGGTGATGATTGTATTATTTGGTGGTTACATGACGTTGATCCTCTTTTTAATTATCATTTTCAATATTTTGTTTGGATTATTTCCTTATTATGCTTTTTATCATTTGTATTCTGTAAAATTCTAAGGAAATATAGTGAAGCACGTAATCATGATTATTCTAATATTTGTTTTTTACTTAATTTTTTCCATGAATTTTTATTTGGGGCAAATATTCTATTTGCATGTATTTTCATTTTATTAAATGTACATAAATCTGCAATTATTACTATAATTGTAACCGTTATTGTTTTACTAATTGACATTTTAAATGATTCATATGTCCAACAAGCACAAGCAATAAATTCACAACCACAAAGATCAAATAGACCCCCCAAAAAAAAATTTTATGTAATTGAAAATAAAAAAAAAAGTGTAAAAGTGATAACTTTAGTTCGCATAAACGAACATATTTATCGTGAAATTGCGTCAGGCAATTTAAGTAAAAGTAATAATAACAAAAATAAAGACAGTTTTGATTCATATAAAATAGATAATACAAAATGGTGGAACAAAAAAAGAAAGATCTTTAACTTAAGAAATATCTTTAATAAAAAATATTTAAGTAAAAATAAAGATTTTAAAAAGCCTATGAGTAATAATATTAACACATGCAACAGTCACAAATTATATGATTTAAATTCTTCTACATTAGAATACTGTGAAATTTGTGATGAAAGAAGCAAAAATGTTGTTTTATATCCATGTATGCATGGTGGTTTTTGTGAAACATGTATAAGATCATTGATAATAAATTCTCTTAAATCAAAAGATGCCCTTCCTCATTGTCCCTTCTGTAGAAATAACATTAAAAATGTTTACAAAATATCATATGAAGATGAACAACGAAAAGTTCAAGCTAATACTATATTAACTATTCAAACAAAATGAAATAAGTATATTTTAATATAGTATCTCTTATTAATAGTTTAATTTATTTAAAATTTCTATTTTTTTTTTTTATAGTTTGTTCCATAATTTATAAATAAAACTTTTTCTCTTGTTTTTATATCAGGATATATATATATGCATTATATTTTCCTTTTTTTTGTTTATTTTCGTATTTAACTATATAATTTATGTTTTGTTTATTTGTTTTAAACTTTATGAAATATATATATATATACATTCTTAAGTATATAAATATTTATAAAATTAAATAAACGTAAAATAATTATTAATATTCTAATTAAATCAATATAATTTAAATTAATTTTATAGATGTTTTTTCTTTATTTAAAAAAATAAAAAAAAATTTTAATCTTCTATAACTTGATTTTTAAGTAACTTTTTTTTTTCTCTCTCTCTTTTTATATCATAATTCAAAGCTTTCTATCACCTGTAGAAAAAAAATAATAATAAAAATAATATTATTCTTTAACTATAAAATAATTGGTTATTATATTATACTAATCTTTATTGAATTTTATTTTCTATTAATTTATTTAAATTTTATTTTTATAACTTTTTTTCTAATACTCCTTGCTTTATCAACATTTTTTTCTAAGAATGCAAATAAATCATTTAAGCAAAAGTCATAAGGAATCTAAAAGGAGAGAAAAAAAAAAAATATTACAATATGCATATAAAGATAATATATATATATAATGGTATTATGAAAGTAATAATTACATATATAAATCCATATGTTGATGATAATTGAATTTTTTTTTCAGAGTAGATAACTAATGGAATAGGTGTTTGATGATTTTTCAATAATTTTAGACAATTTTCTAATAACCATTTATCGGCATCATCCTTTAAATTCATGCCACATAAATTTTCTATTCCTTTTTTTTTTTCTTTTTCATTTATATCCTTATGAAAAAAAATTAAATTGGGATTATACCCATTTTGAATAATTTTATAACTTTGTTTAACTAATGTTTGATCATAAGTGTGATGCTTGGCATGAGAAAATTTTTCTTGAACTATTTTACTCGCAATTTCATTAATTTTTTGTATTTTTGTTTTTCTTCTTTTTTTATGATTTATTTTCTGATATTTTGATTCTAATTTTTTTTTTATATAATAAAAATAACTCTTTTTTCTTCTTTTTAATTCTATTTCTTCTTCAGATGGTTGGTATAACGCTTCTGTATCTTTTACATAATTAGTTAAATCTTCCCATATATTATTAATATCACTTTTTTTTTTATTTTCTTCTTCATCAAAGATGTTGTAAATATTTTCAATATTATCATCAAAGATGCTTTTTCTTTTTGTTTTTTCAACAGAATTTTTAATATCATAAATTAATTTTGCAGTAATTTTTTCTTTTTCATCAATAGATAAATTATGTGATATTGTTGGCAATTTAATTATAATATTTTTATATCTTCCTTTAATTATTTTATTTTCAGAATTTTCAAAAACTTTAAAAAATACTAAGCTTTTTCCTATAAACATGTTATTCTCATTTTTTTTTGAGTGACTTAAAATATCTATATATGAATTTAAAACACTTAATGATTCATTATTTACTTTTTTCAAATCATCAGGTAAATTGCTAGTTAAATCTGGATGAACCTCCTTATAAAAAAAGTGAAGTAATCTCCTAACACTTTTTCTGAAAAAGCGCGAATCATAATATCTCTTGTTTTCAAATTTAAAAACGTAATTCTTTAATAGAAAATAATTATTATACCTGATGAAACAATTGAAGAATTTTATCAACATTACAATAAATTAATTTTATAAAACCATTTACACTTTACTAAAAGAAAGAAAAAAGGAAAAAAAAAAAAAAAAAAAAAGATAAAAATTTAAATTAAAAAATAACTAAAAACATATTAAAACAAAAAAGAATTTAAATTATTACCATAAAAAAATAAAATAAAATCTATGATGATAAAGAAAAAAAAGTATAATTATACTTAATAATACTTTTATATAACATACTATATTTAAATTATAAGAAATAATATTTATGAAAGAAAAATATATAATTATTTATTATATATATATTTTTATTTTATATGAAAAAAATACTAAAGAAAAATACAACTATTATCAACTTGATATATAATTTTTTTTTTTTTATTTCTATACACATTAACACTTCAAAAATAAAAAATCATATTTTTTTTTATAATAATATAGATATTATAAATTTTATTAATAAAAATAAAAAACAGATTTTTTCTATTTTTACTTTTTTAAAAGAAACGAAAAAAAAGAAAATTTAAGTTAAAAAATTCTATAAAATTTATTAAAATAATAAAATATTACTTTAGTATACACAAACAGGAGTTATATTAATTATATATATAAAAAAAAGAAAAAGAAAATAATTATAGAAAACAAAAATAAATAATAATTTTGTTAGAAAATAATTATCATAAATTTTAAAAATTAATATTATAAATATTTTTCAGTATAAAAAAAAAAAGTAAAGAAAGAATTTAAAGTTATTTATAAAATTAAAAAATAGAAGCAAATAATATATAATATTATATGTATCTAAAATAAAAAAATTATTATTTCTTTTCTTTTTATTTTTTTTTTTTTGTTCGTATTCTATTTTGAAATTTGAGATTCTTGTAAATTTTTTCCAACTAATGTATGTATTTCCATATATTTATGAACACATCTATCAACACAACTTGTTTCACCTACTGATAAAAAAGAATCATTTACATCTGGTATGCACTTACCCCAGCAAGCATTCTGCATTCGTTTAAACAAATCAGACATACCTAATAATTCAACAACTGTACTATTTACTTTACTAATATTATCATTCATTTTGTTACTAAAAATACAATAATATTTTTTTCTTTAATAAAAACACTTCACAAAAAAAAAATTTTTTTTTTTTTGTTTTTAAATAATAT